>NC_025996.2:56851355-56893855 GCF_000442705.2 Elaeis guineensis | reverse complement strand
TCTCCTCTCAAACCCCCCACTGGCCATTAGTGAATATTTTTTATATTATTTCTTATTATTATTTCTCATTATTTGTGTTTATATTGAGAGGATAAATACAAACTGTAAATAATCCTAGATAGGATAAACACTTCATCTACGATAAACAATAAGAGAGGAGGATAAATATTAAGTTTGAAAATAAATACAAACTATCAGAGGATAAATACAAACTCTAAATAATAAATAAAAATTATGAATAATAAACACATACAGACTGCGAATAAACACAAACTTTGTACAAATAAACAGAAATTCCCAATAATAAACACAAATTTCATATCGATAAAATTTTTTTTTAAGGATAAACATAAACTCGAGATTCAAAAGTTAAGTAATCTTAGGGTCCATCCACGATAAACAACAACAAGAGAGGAAGAGATAAGGATAAACACTAAGTCCTACGAAAATAAACCCAAACTATCAGAGAATAAACACAAACTTCAAATAATAAATAAAAATTATGAATAATAAATACATAGCGACTATGTAGATAAACAGAAATTATGAATAATAAATGCAAACTCTGTACCGATAAATAAAATTTTTTCAGGATAAATATAAATCCGGATTGGATTTTGATGGAGTTTATATTTATTATTTGAAGTTTGTGTTTATTATTTAGAGTTTGTATTTATCCTCCGATAGTTTATATTTATTTTCGCAGTACTTAGTGATTATCCTCCTTCCTCTCTTGTTATTTATCATGGTGGACCAGGACCACTCGACGAGTTTGTGTTTATCCTGAGGAGTTTCTATTCATCGACACAGAGTTTATGTTTATTATTCATATTTTTTATTTATTATTTGAAGTTTATATTTATTTTTTAAAGTTTTTATTTATTATTTAAAGTTTATGTTTATCTTCAGATAGTTTATATTTATTTGGATAGGACTTAGTGTTTATCATCCTCTCTTATATTTTATCTTGGATGGGCCATTGGATCACTTAACCTTTAAACCCCGAGTTTATATTTATTCTGAAAAATTTTTATTTATCAGCACAAAGTTTGTGTTTATTATTCATAATTTCAGTTTCATGCAAAGGCCCAAATTATGACCCGACCCAAAGAGCCTACGTTATGATCCTAATGAAATTTTTTTATGAGATTTGTGGTGTTTACCTTGAAATATTTTTGTTTATCAATACTTTACTATGCAAACTACTATCATCTATCACCATGATGGATTTCTGACAGCTTTCAGAGTTGTGCATGGGCACCTTTAGCCTTCATGAACATTTTTTTTATCTTCATAGAGCAGAGGACCCACATCCTCTTCTTCCTCCTTCATTCATGGAATAGGATTAATAAATCAATAAAATTTAAACCTAAAATTAGAGAGATTGACAAAGGAAGCTAGAAGGATTCATGAAGGAAGCTGGAAGGATTCATGAAGGCACCTTCAGGTATCTTCTCTCTTCATCGTATATAGGTGCCTACAATTCATATAGGTGCCTACATGCGGAGAAGGTTGCCGACGGGTCGGTGGAGGCCAGTGGTGGCACAGCTAGATCCAATAGACGTACGAGCACCTTGCTTAGGAGCATGTAGCACCTATATATGAATTGTAGGCACCTACATGTGAATTGTAGGCACCTATAATTCACTGCAATTCATGTAGACACCTACATACGAGAGGAGACCACTGGCGGAGGCTGCTGATGGAGCAACTAGGCTCGACGAACATGCGAGCACCTCGTCTAGGAGCATGTAGTGCCTACATGTGAATTGTAGGTGCCTACATGTGAATTGTAGGCACCTACAATTGACGTAGGCGCTTACAATTCATGTAGACATCTACATGCGGAGGCCTCCACTGGCGGCAGTGCAGCCAAGCCCGGCAGACACGTGAGCTTCTCGCCTAGGAGCATGTAGGTGCCTACATGTGAATCGTACGTGCCTACAATTCACATGTAGGCACCTACAATTCATGTAGGCACCTACATACGAAGGAGACCACCGACAAGATGATGGAGGCCGATGATGGACTGACAGAGGCCGACGGTGGTGCATCCAGATTCGATGGACGCACGATGCCTTGCCTAGGAGCATGTAGCACCTACATGTGAATTGTAGGCACCTACAATTCAATTGTAGGTGCCTACATGTGAATTGCAGGTGCCTACAATTCACATGTAGGTGCCTACATGCTCCATATAGGTGAGGCGTGCATGTCCGTCGGGCCTGGCAACATTGCCACCAGTCTTTGTCAGCCCACTGTGCCTGTGAGCCGTGCCAATTGCTTCGGACTTCTCTCACACGTATCTTCACTGTCTGAACTTTATTTGGGATGTTCTTGGCTCGTTGGATCGGAAGAGGTGGGTGTTGTTGGGAATTCTATTCTAAAGTCAATTATATAGGTTGTAGATGATTGTGCTCCATACATGTATATAAATTATAAAATGATAAATATTATCTGGTAGATTCATCATAAGGAATACATCTTCCAAAATAGAACTCATATGTTATGATGAAATCTTTAGAACTACTACCAAAATGATAAAAGAGAATTTATCATATGGTTCTTAAATCTTACTCGCGATCAAATGATACAATTATTACAAAGATAATAATTGTATCGAGTGTAGGTCATTATGTGTCATATTGGTTGGTTATCCTCTTAACCATGATGTGTGGTGATATGGATATGGCATATGGGTGATTTATAGGAGTACATTTCACTGAACGTGATCACTTTCGGAGTACTCTGCTATCAAGGGTTGCTCTGATGGGATATGAGTATATGTGTCTCTCTGACTTGAGACTGCCTTGGTGACTTGCAAGTAACTCACTGAACTTTGATGCCAGATAATCTGAATTTTTAATTCGATGATGGAAGGTCTCTGGGTGCAGTCAAGTACTTGTGAAGTCTAAGTGCGAGTCAAGATGGGATTGACCGCTCTAAGTAAAATTAGAGATGATGCATCATTATGTTTCAATTTAGCAAAACTTTGACCAAAATAATCTTAATGAAGAGTTACAGAATTTTTAAGATTGAGACATAATGTGGACCACTCTTCCTGAGTTGACTGTTTAACCCTTAGTCATCCTTGAACATCAAGTATCAAAGGGATGAATTACACGATAACTATATCCACATAGATTCTAGAGTATTACTGGGCATACATTCGGCCTATCTGGACGTCAGATCCCATTGCTAGATGGTTACATCGATTAGTATAAAAATTATTCTTATTCTACTGGCTTAGGTTCGAATCTATGGGGTCACACACATAGAAGTACCTATCTGATCAAGTGACTGATCGACGATTATGAATCATTAAAAGATTTAATTATCAATGAGACTAATGATTAATCCTATGCAAAGATTACAATAAATAATTTACTAATGGTTAATAAATTAAAAAAATAATTAATTAATATTTTGATTATTAATTGGCTCAATTTGATTAAGCAATAGAGATTGGATCAGATCTAATTGAATTGGATTCAATTAGATTAGCTTTGGATTGATTGGATGCATCTCTATTAAATAACAGGGCTTGTTCCAATTGATCTCAGGATTGCAAATCAAATTCTAAATTGAATATGATTCAATTAGTTTTATATAGATTTGGATTGGATCAAATTCTATTGGATAATAGGCTTGGTTGGAGCAAGATCTATTATCAAATAGCTTCCCTAATATCCATTAAGATTCTATCTCTAGATCAATGGGGTTTTAATCTAACTAATTCTCAATTAGATTGAGGCCTAATTGATTTCATAATTGGGCTAGGATCCAATTAGTTAGTTTGTTATAAGTAATTTTTAAATTGGTTAGGATTGGATCCAAGAATTAGTTAGAGTTTAACCAAGATTCTTGAATCCTATTTGGAATAGGACTCAACCAACTCCTAAACACCCCATGTGCTACTTATTCCCATGCCCCAACCCTTCTTAACATGAGAGATCCCATGCCCACAAGAGAGTTGTGCCCCCTCTCTTCTCTTGTGTGAAAAAGGAGATGTCTCTCCCTTCTTCATGTTGCAAAAATAAGGAGGGGGGCATCCAAGAGTTGGATGCCCCAAAAATCTCACACGTCAAGCCCTCTCTTCTCCTCCCTTATTGAAAAAATTTTGAGAGACTTTTTTGTTGGTTCTTAGGCATAAAAGAGAGGCTTCTCTATTGATTTTATAGAAAAAAATTGGAGAAGAAAAATTCTTCTCAATGAGAGAAAGAGAAGGAAGAAGAAGGATTGTCTTTCTTGTGCGTAGCCTTGAAGAAGAAGGAGTTTTTCTTCTAGATTTTTTTTTACTTTTTTATAGAATAAAAATTAGATTAGATCTAATTTTTAACATAAAATTTAGAGAAAAAATATCAAAAAAATTTAGTTGGGCGTTTGGGGCTTCCTAGAGTTCTAGATCAAGAGAAAAAGGAGAAGAAGAGAGAAGAACGGTACTTCTTTTGGGTCTCTCTTGTGGGTTCTTCTAGTGCTCAAGATTTCATATAATTTTTAGCATGAGAAATCAGATTATATCTAATTTTTATCATAAAAAATTAGAGAAAATTTTTTTCTTAAAGGTGTGAAAGGAAGAGAGAAAGATTCTCTCTTGTATGTGAGAGAATTGAGAAGAAAGGATTCTTCTCATGATCTCTATTGTAGAGATCTGATGCGTGGATGCAGGAAGAAAAGGAAAGGATCTCTTTATTCTTCATCTTCTTTGTATTTCTCTTAGATCAGCGAAAGCATGGTATCTTTGCAAGCTAGCACTCCCTGAGAGATCGATCAGCATAAGGACTTCATGTGGATACCCATAGAGGCCGGACACATGTACGACTGCCAAGCATCATAAGGAGCCAATTACCATAGATTTCGAATGCGGTGATCTACTATCCACACTCAGATATGAAGTTTCAAATTCAATTAATATTTAGATATAATCTAAATATAAATTAGATATGATCTGATTACATATAGATATATCTATACTTGCTGAATTTTAGATTTTAGATTTGCATACATGCATATTAGTTCATATCATAGATCCTGTATGATGATTTTAGATTTGATCTATGTATGCATTTTAGATTAAATCATTTAATCTATATATATTTTACTGTAAAAAATTTTAAAAATACATGCACGAAACCCACCATGCTTCCCTTTAAATGGTATCAGAGCAAGGTTTATTATGACATGAACATATATGCATGTAGAGTTGAAATATAAATTTAACAATGCATGAGATGTGTTATGATCTGAGTTTAGATATGATCTAATATAAAATAGATCTAATATAATTTAGATTTGATCTAAATTTTTGCATATATGATATGTGAATTAAATTAGATGTTCTGAGTAGCAAAGTACTTGGATTGGGTAATCATTAGGCCGTCCGGTCATAGGAGCAAATAGGTTACATGACCTCTCTTCTCATTCAATGGGGTGCTCTTCATTGTGTGTAAGGGTGCCACTGTGAGATCCCATAAAAAAAAAATGAAAGGAAAAAATTTACTTTTCTGTAAAATTCTAGATATTGAAACCTAGGATTTGTTGTATGTGATACAAAGCATGAGTTGTATGAAAAATAAAATATCTAATCTGTATGATTAAAATTATTTTAATCATAAAAATAAAATTTAGAATCATAAAATATTTAGATATGATCTAAAGTTTGTTATGATTGATTTTATTTCAGTTTATGCGAGAATTTTCAGATCTAAAACTATATGATACTTTTTGGCATGCTAATTGAGCCGACTAGTTTTGAATTGAGTCGACCCAATTTCTTGCTTTAATCGATTCAATGCTGACTGATCTGATCCAGTTGTCTCAGGCCAAACAGTAATGGTTACTGTTTATAATCAGTTAGCTGACTAAGTATTAGACTTAGTCGACCTATTGAAGTGAGCCAACTCAATTCAAGGGTGAGCTGATCTAGTTTTCGAAACAAAAAATTTTGCATAAAAATAATGTAAAATTATTTTACAAAATTGAAATGATTTTAATTAATAACCTTAATCCATGTTAATGCTATACTAAATTAAGAATTAAAAAATATATTTTAGATCTAGAATTGTGATTAAAGATTTAACAATATTGCATAAAACATGGGGCATGAGATAGCTCAAATCAGATCTTTTTAATTGGGTTATACCTAAAGTTAGAATCAAAGACTTAATGGACTAAAAAGAGTTGTTGATCTAATCTAATCAATAGTTGATTTAGATTAGATCAAGGATACTCTAGATCAAAAATAATAGTTATAATTAATCGAGTCCATATTTTTGATTAAACTAAATGGACTTTGATTGAGGCTCAAAGGTTGAGCCTGAGTTATTAGATTGATTAAATCATTAGGTGACTTGAGTTGACCCATGTTATTAAGGTTAATCAATATGACTGATTTAGGTGCCCTGTACTGACTTGTCTCTAGTCCTTCTCATGACTTGGTGAAGTTAGTGAGAGAATTTATGACATATCGGTTGGACCTGCTAGTCCTAGTCCTTTTCATGACTTGGCAAAGTCAGTGGAAGGATTTATGACTTGTAGATCGACTAATATCTTCTAAAAAATTTAATCAAATCTTTTAAATTATTAGGTCCATAAAATGAGCTATTTATGGAGATAACTAGATCATAGTCTTCCATTAAGGTGAATGATAATGGATCCATTATTTCTGATTGATATTGTAGGCACCATCCGTCTGGTGTTCTCTCTAAATGATGGAATTATCATTTATCATATGATAACTTTGTTGAACTATTTGATGGATGGTTGGGTTGATCGAACCATCCTCGGGCCTGATCATTCTTCGACTAAAATCACTGAGTAGGTTCATGTAAATGGTTGGACCTAATTGGGACTTTCAGTGGAGGCCCATCGCCTACTGAAACGAAACATGAGGTGAAATTAAATACTAGAAGTTGTTTGAAAAAATAATTGATTAAGAATCTACCATAGATGCATATGGGTTGACTGAGCCATCCTCGGACTTATATGCAGTCTGTGTGAATTCTAGTATCCGTTAAAAAATTAAGATAATTCTTTGAATTAGAGGTAGAGGCTGCCAATTAATATAAAAGAGTGGAAGAACTTTAGACTAAAATCTAAGTCTTTAGGCTTAAAATAGTTCATATACTTATAGATCAATTGTTCTCTTTTCAGAAATGGCTAGAAAATTATCGCTCTCTTCACTGTTAGATAGTGAAAATATTATCAGACCTAACTTTGATAGCCAGTATTAGAAGTTGAGTATAGTTTTGGATAAATTGATCAAGAAGTCTCAGGCTAACTCAAACAGGCTTAAAAGAGAAATTAACAAATGATTGCTGGTCAAGATAGTTATATAATAACTCTTTGAAGTTTCTCTATTGATAATACTACTACCTGGTATAGAATACCGATAATATAAGTCATGTTTGTAAATAATTACAAAAGACTTCAGGATAGTAGAAGATTTAAAAATGGCAAGAGACTCCTGAATGTAAGACATGGAAGTTTGTTCCAGTCTTAACATTCAGAATCGTCGAGCTTATTTTCAATTATGACCATGTCATTTAAGTGATTGTCACTATTATCTAATCTTATTGATGGTGTCAATAAGAATGATTGTTGTAATATCATTGTGAATGATACTACAATAATGAGTGGATAATTGAAAATAACATAAACTCAATACCATAGCCTGTTAGTGTAAAGTAACTTCTAACTAGCATCCTAGATCAGATAATGTCACTAAAGTCTGCCTTTGGCATAATTGACTTAGTCACCTTTTATTAGAAAGGGTGAATCAGCCAGCAATATTCTGAGTTTGGTACATATTGATGTATTTACACTCATGAACATTAGTACCAAAAGAAGGCTTACTACTTCATTAAAATCTCTGATGACCTATCTTGACATGGATGCATCTTGCTTATGAAGCACAAATCTGAATCGATTGAAATGTTCAAACGATTCCATAATGAGGTAGAAAAATAAACTACAAAGAGTATTAGAATTCATCGGTTTGACTGATGAAGTGAATACCTTTATAGCAAGTTTTGACATGTCTTGAAAAAATTAGATTCTCTCTTAATGGACCTCTCTTGCGACATCACTATTTAAAAAAGATGTTTGAAAGGAGGAATTGAACCTTGTTAGACATGATTCGGTCCACTATGGGGTTTGCTAGTCTACCTGAGATTATATTTTAGAGACTACTTGATATGTGCTCGAGAACATTTTGAGCAATCGATCACCAAAACTCCATTTAAGATATGGACTTGGATAATTCGATACTCTCTTATTTTAATATTTGGGTGTCAAGCTTATGTGAAATATTCACAAGCCGACTAGTTTGGATCTTGATTTGATAAATATATTATTAAAGATATTTTTTTTACCTTCTCGATGGATATGAGATGTTCATGAATCTTAAAGTATTTTTTTTTGAAAAAGAAGTTTCTTGATGAAGAAACTGATACTGTTAAGACCAAACTTGATGAAGCTTGATAGGTAGAGGAACCAACTCTAACACAAACCAACAGAACCAAAGTTGATTAGATCAAATTCAGAGCTTGATGTAAAGGCATCCTTGAATAGATATGATAGAGTACCTTATCAGCCGAACAGATACTTCGATTTTTAAGTTTGGAATAAAGATTTGATCTCCCATATGGATGCAATGCAGGGATCTAACTTTGAGAAGTGATTTGGAGCTATTAAATTTGAAATGAGGTCTATGAAGATCAACAATGTATGGACATTCGTTGATTCACTTAAAGGGGTAAGACCCATAGGGTGTGAGTGGATTCTAGATGGATTAGAGGTGCTGACGGAAAGATGGAGACCTATTAATTCTGTTCGGTTGCCAAAGAATTTCATCCAAGTTATAGTATTGACTATGATGAGAAGTTTTCCTTATAACAATCCTCAAGTCCATTCAGATTGAATCAAACTTCTTAAAGTTGGAATATACGTTTTGAACATATAGTTTCGTTGAGAATGAAACAGAATCCTGTATGTATAAATATGCTGATAGTTCTGTAAAAGTATTCTTTATGTTGTTTGGATGAAATTTTTTTAATCGAAAATGACATCCGTACATTACAGAGAATAAAAGCTTGGTTGTCATCTCCATTCTCCATAAAGGTTTGGAAGGTTATTAGAACCATCCTTAAGTATTTGTGAAGTACTAAGAATCAATGGCTCGTTTATGGAGAGTCTGACTTAAAACTTATGAAATTTTGATTTCAGTTTCTAGTAGGATCGAAATGACAAAAGTTGTATCAGGTAATATTTTTATCCTAAAAAGAGGAGCGACATGCTAGAAAAGTTCCATGCAATAGTCAGTAGCCAATTTTATTTGTGATACAGAGTTCTTTACGATATTTGATACTGGTAAAGAAGTTATTTGGTTATAAAAATTTATCAGTGAGCATAGAGTGGTACCTTCCATTGATGGTCCAGTTTTTCTATATTGACAGTCATACTGGAGTCATAGCTCAAACTGAAGAACCAATGTTTCATTTGAGAACCAAATATTTTCTACATTGCAATCACCTTGTTCGATAAGATCAAAATAAAGTCGACCTTAGGAAGTTGACTAAAAGAAGAACTTGACCGACCTATTGACTAGAGCAATTGGATATAATGAGTTCGATGATCTCAAATGAAAAATAGATATTTGATACCAATCTGATTGGCTTTAGTCTAGTGGGAGTTATTGGAAATTATGTCTTAAAGTCAATTATCTAGGTTGTAGATGATTGTGCTCCATACATGTATATGAATTATAAAATGATAAATATTATTTGATAGATTCATCATAAGGAATACATCTTTCAAAATAGAACTTATATATTATGATGAAGTCCTTAGAACTACTACCAAAATGATAAAGGAGGATTTATCATGTGGTTCTTAAATCCTGCTTGCAACCAAATGATACAATTGTTACAAGGACGATAATTGTATCGAGTGTAGATCATTGTGTGCCATATTGATTGGTTGTCCTTTTAACCAAGGCATGTGGTGACACGGGTATGACATATGGGTGATTTGTAGAAGTATATTTTATTGAGCGTGATCACTTCTGGAGCACTCTGCTGTCAAGGATTGTTTGATGGGATATGAATATATGTGTCTCTCTGATTTGAGACTGCCTTGGTGACTTGCAAGCAACTCACTGTACTTTGGTGCCAGACTATCCAAATTTTTAATTCGATGATGGAAGGTTTCTGGGTGAAGTCAAGTACTTGTGAAGTCTGAGTGCGAGTCAAGATGGGATTGACCGATCCAAGTAAAATTGAAGATGATACATCACTGTATTTCAATTTAGCAAAATTTTGATCAAAGTAATCTTAGTGAGGAGTCACAAAATTTTTAAGGTTGAGACACAATATGGACTAATCTTTCTGGGTTGACAGTTTAACCCTTAGTCATCTTTGAGCATCAAGTGTCAAAGGGATGAATTATATGGTAACTATATCTACATAGGTTCTAGAGAATTACTGGGCATACATTCGGCCTATCTGGATATCGAGTTTCATTGCTAGATGGTTACATCGATTAGTATAGAAATTATTCTTGTGCTACTGACTTAGGTTTGAACCTATGGGATCACACATATAGAAGCACCTATCTGATCAAGTGGCTGATCGACGATTATGAATCGTTGAAGGATTTAATTATCAATGAGATTGATGATTAATCTTATGTAAATATTATAATAAATAATTTACTAATGATTGATAAATTAGAAGAATAATTAATTAATAATTTGATTGTTAATTGATTCAATTTGATTAAGCAATAGGAATTGGATCAAACCTAATTGAATTAGATTCAATTAGATTGGCTTTGGATTGATTGGATGTATCCTTATTGAATAACAGGACTTGTTTCAATTGATCTCAGAGATGTAAATTAAATTTTAAATTAAATATAATTTAATTAGTTTTATATAGACTTGGATTGGATCAAATACTATTGGATAATAGACTTGATTGGATCAAGCCCTATTTTCAAATAGCTTCCCTGATATCCATTAAGATTCTATCTCTGGATCAATGAGGTTTTAATCTAACTAATTTTCAATTAGATTGGGGCTTAATTTGTTTCATAATTGGGCTAGGATCTAATTAATTAGTTTGTTATAACTAATTCCTAAATTGATTAGGATTGAGTCTAAGAATTAGTTAGAGTTTGATCAAGATTCTTGAATCCCATTTGAAATAGGACTCAACCACCTCCTAAACACCCCATGTGCTACTTATTCCCATGTCCCAACCCCTCTTAACATGAGAGATCCCATGACCATAAGAGAGCCGCACCCCTTCTCTTCTCTTGCATGAAAAAGGAGACGTCTCTCCCTTCTTCATGTCGTAAAAATAAGGAGGGGGGTCCAAGAGTTGGATGCCCTAAAAATCTCACACGTCAAGCGCTCTCTTCTCCTCCCTTCTTGTAGGAATTTTGGGAGACTTTCTTACTGATTCTTGGGCATAAAAGAGAGGCTTCTCTGCTGATTTTATAGTAAAAAATTAGAGAAGAAAAGTTCTTCCTAATGAGAGAAAGAGAAGGAAGAAGAAGGATCATCTTTCTTGTGCACAGTCTTGAAGAAGAAGGAGTTCTTCTTTCAATTTTTTTTTCTACTTTTTTTTAGGATGAAAATTAGATTAGATCTAATTTTTAATATAAAAATTTAGAAAAAAAATATTAAAAAAATTTGGTTGGACATTTGGGCCTTCCTAGAGTTCTAGATCAAGGAGAAAAGAGAGAAGAGAGAAGAACGGTTCTTCTCTTGGGTCTCTCTTTTGGGTTCTTCTAGAGCTCAAGATTTCATATGATTTTTAGTATGAAAAATTAGATTAGATCTAATTTTTATCATAAAAAATTAAAAAAAAATTCTTCTTAAAGATGTGAAAGGAAGAGAGAAATGTTCTCTCTTATGTGTAGGAGAATTGAGAAGAAAAGGTTCTTCTCATGATCTCTATTGTAGAGATCTGATGCGTGGATCTAGAAAGAAAAAAAGAGGGTCTCCTTATTCTTCATCTTCTTCATATTCTTCTTAGATCAGCCAAAGCATGATGTTTTCGTGAGCTAGCACTTTCGGAGAGATCGATCAGCACAAGGGCTTCGTGTGGATACCCATAGAGGTCGGACACATGTGTGGCTGTCAAGCATCATGAGGAATCAATTATTATAAATTTTGGATATGGTGATCTACTACCTATGCTCAGGTATGAAGTTTCAAATTCAATTAATATTTAGATATGATCTAAATATAAATTAGATATGATCTGATTACATATAGATACGATCTATACTTGTTGAATTTTGGATTTCAGATTTGTATACATGCAAATTAGTTCATGTCATAGATTCTATATGGTGATTTTAAATTTGATCTATGCATGTATTATTGATTAAATCATTTAATCTATATATGTTTCACTATAAAAAATTTTAAAAATGCATGCATGAAATCCACCATGCTTTTCTTCAGGTGTGGGGTGCCCACATCTCTCTGTCGTATTTTTTTTAATGGTGAATGATGACTCCTTTATGAAGGTGCCTTCAGTACTATAGCATAATGGGAGGAGGACGGTGGCATCGCATCACAGTTAATGCGTGCTTTCTCTATCGCATCTCTTTTTTTTTTTTTTAAACAATGCCAGATCAGCTAACGGGTGAGAGAAGTCCTCCGTTTACTTTTTAAAAATATCTTGAAGATGCGCGTCAATCCAATGGTTGGAGAGTCGATCGGATATAGGCTGAAATTTGATCAATAAGAGCCTAGTCTACTTCTATATATATATATATACATACATATACATATATACATGTTGGGTATAAAATACCTCCAGCCGAAGTTCATAAGAGGCCAACTCTCCCGAGATCCCTCCGACTTTGTGCGGCATCTTTTCTGGATTTCTCCGACAGCCGAATTTTTGACCTAGTGCGATGCTTTTCTAAACTCCCCCAACTGTCTGAGCTATGATAACGCCCTTCCAGACTTCTTCAACGACGAACTTCTTCAGTCATTCACTGTACTGCTTCAAATGCTCTCCGGGCTTCACTATCTACCGACCTTCTACAATGATCGACCGTTCTCCAGACCTCTTCCAGATCTCTTCCAGCCGTGACAGATTCTAATCCGAACTTCCCAGACTTTGTCCACGGCCGAACTTCCCCAAGGACAGATTTCTACAGCAACCCGACTCCACCCATATTTCTACGACGGTCGATCGCCTTTTTGATTTCATTCGAGCTCCTACGGGAGCCGGACCTCTGCCCGAATTTCTATTGCAGGTAGACTTCATCCGGACTCCCGCTACAAATGGTCTACTCCGAGCTTCTATTACAAGCGACCTACTCCAAATTTCTACTATGAGCGATCCACGTCGGATCTCTACTGTAAGCCTTTATCCGAGCTTCTATTGTAAACGAATCCCTTCCGGACTCCTGTTGCAGGCAGGCTTCAGCCGAGCTTCTTCAATAAACGATCCCCATCCGGACTTCTATGGGAATCAGACTCCGATCGAACTTCTGTAGCGGATAGATGTCGGACGAACTTCTACGACAGACGGGTTCAGCAGCCGGGGCTCCCCCAACAGCCAATCGCCCCCGGCGTCTGCCGTACCTCCCCAGCCATCGGCCTCAAATAATGTTAGCCAGACTTCAACAGCGCCGATCGGATTTCCTCAGAACTCTCCAGACCCCCCCAGTGGGTGACCCTCTCCAACGCCATCTGAAATCCACTGCCGATCGACCTACTGTCAGATTCCATATAAAATCGAACTTCACCAACAGAAAGCTTTCATCCGAGCTCCTACAGCAGATGACTTTCGCCTAAAATGTCAGCGACCTCAGGACATCCGGGCCTCTCCCAGAACGACGATGTGAAGAGCCGCTCTGCTTCATTAGGCATCTAACCGAGCTTCGACCGACGGATCCGAACTCTCTGACAAGTCATGACAAGAGCCGCCACCCTGCTCCACTCCCTACAACGGATTCCATGTGGCTCCACCACTCTCTGGCAAGTCACGACAACAGACACCACTCCACTCCCCGCGACAAGCTCCACGTGGCTCTGAGCAGCCCTGACACCACTACTCTCCGCAACAAACTCCTTATGACCTTGAACGGCCCACTACCAGGCGGTTACAAACATCACTATCAATCTGTTATCCCTCCGCCTATAAAAAGGGGACCCCAGATACGTTATTCTCTAAGCTCTAATCTCTATCTCAAAACTCTGCTAAAATTTCATTCGAGTACTCCATTCTTGTTGAGGCAGAGAACTGACTTGAGCATCGGAGGGTCTTACCGGAGCACCCCCAACTCCGATTTAGACTTTCTTTGCAGGTCCCGACGATGGCCGCGGTCATCCCAGCTCCTGCTTCTCCGATGCCGGCAGATTTTTGCACCAACAGAATTGGCACTAGAGGAAGGGCTGTGTCTTTGCGGTACCCTTGTTCTTAAAGGAGTGCTCAACGGGACTGATTCCGATCATCTTCTCTGACATCCTCTTCTCCTTCCTCTACTAAATCTTCGCCTAATGCCTCCCTGCAGAGCATCCACCAGGCGATCCACGACCTCTGCGGCCAATCTCAGGCTCCGACCTCACCTCCAGTCTCCCAGGCTCCTCCTCCTCCTCTGCGACGGCGGTCGATGCGGAGCAATTCGACCTGCTGGTTCAGCAGGTCAGAGGCCTTGCTGAAGCAGTGCAGGTCATGCGACAGCAGCAACAGCGCAGGCGTCGGTGCGGTTGGAGAGAACGTCGTCGGAATTCCAAAATCTGACAGTTGGGCGGGCCACTTGGGCCAGTCACCCCATCTTTCCTGGAAAGATAAATTCGAGGGTGGAGAACCCTCAGTCCGATCACGATTCTACTCCTGGAAGATCTCTACCTCCATTCTGCCTGAAGACCCTCGAGACCCGCAGTCAAGAGGACTTGCTGGATCGAAGGCTCCAGGAGATGGATCGATGGATCGAGGATCTCCGCCACGCTCCCCCCGCTTATGGTGAAGACATCTGTACTGACCTCCCTTCTCTCAAATGATCATGCAGGAACTGATCCCGCCAAACTTCAAGCTCCCTCAATTCGAAAGCTATGACGGGACCTCGGACCCAGTCAACCACCTGGAGGCCTTCCGGACAATGATGCTGCTCCATGGCGTCGGACGCCATCCTGTGCCGAGCTTTTCCATCCACCCTGAAGGGAGCAGCAAGGAACTGGTACTCGGCATTGAAGTCGGGTACCATCTTTTTCTTTGATCAGATGAGCCACCAATTTGCGGCTTATTTTTATTAGCAGCCGGCATCCCCGGAGGGGTTCGGAGTCCCTCATCAACATCAAGCAGAGGGAGGGAGAGTCCATCCGGCTTACGTCAACCATTTCAATGTCGCCGTATTGGAGGTCCGAACTTGAACCAATCGATCGCGATGGCTGCTCTGAAAGGTGGCCTTCAAAAGAACGACCTTCTGTTCTCCCTGAAAAAGAAGTACCCCAGGGATTTTGCCGATTTGCTAGCTTGGGTTGAAGGATATGCCCGAGCAGAAGAAGCCTTCAAGATGAAGGACGAGGAGACCGCGAGAGAGCGGCAGGCGGGAGACTCGAGTAAGCCCGCAGTCGAAAAAAGGTCGAGTGAAGCTCGGCCATGTTCTCAAACTCCTCCCAGACATAGGCACATTCAGACTCCTCCCCGAACTCGTAAACAGAGAAGCCCAGACCGTCGAGTTCGGCGAGGTTTTCCTCCGGAAGATTCCACAGCTACGCCCCTCTCAACGCATCGAAAACTCAAGTACTGATGGAGGTTAGGGAGCAGCTCCCAAGGCGGAGAGGATGCGCTCGCACCCCAAAAAGTAAACCCGAACAAATTCTGCCTCTATCATCGTGACCACGGCCATGATACGGAGGAATGTATTCAGCTTCGAGACGAGATCGAGGAGCTCATCAGATGAGGTTGGCTCGACAGATTCATTCGACGCTGACCTGAAGGAAGAGAAGATCGGTCTAGGGCCTGCCACAGCCGGAACCACCAAGGAGGGAGGAGCAGCCAGAAGATCGGTCTCCAATTGGGATTATCAACTCCATCTCAGGGGGACCCCAACGGGAGTAGACCTTCCGCGGCTATGGGGTTCAAAAAATCTACGAATGAAATAACTCCTCCATACAAATGAAATTAAGCGTTTAGGAACAGGAGGAGAACCTTATCCTAACATGAGCAAATCGAAGGCCCGATTTTCTAAAGACCGGATGGGGGGAGAGGCCCTTACAACGGCCCTTATGTGCCCCCACAGCTTGTTAGGAACAGGAGGAGAACCTCGTCCTAAATGAGCAAAGTCGAAGGCCCGATTTTCTAAAGATCGGATGGAGAGAGAGGCCCTTACAACGGCCTTATGTGCCCCACAGTCTTGTTAGGAACAGGAGGAGAACCTCATCCTAACATGAGTAAAGTCGAAGGTTCGGTTTTCTAAAGACGGATGGGGGAGAGGCCCTTACAACGGCCCTTATGTGCCCCCACAGCCTTGTTAGAAATAGGAGGAGAACCTCGTTCTAACATGAGCAAAGTCGAAGGCCTGATTTTTTAAAGACCGGATGGGGGGAGAGGCCCTTACAACGACCCTTATGTGCCCCACAGCCTTATTAGGAACAGGAGGAGAACCTCATCCTAACATGAGCAAAGTCGAAGGCCCGATTTTTTAAAGATCGGATGGGGGAGAGGCCCTTACAACGGTCCTTACGTGCCCCCACAGCCTTGTTAGGAACAGGAGGAGAACCTCATCCTAACACGAGCTGAAATCGACTGTCGAAACAAGGGAAGGACCTCATCCCGATGCAAGCAGAGATTCGGTTAATCGACAAGGAGGAAAGCTTCCCCAATGACTCCTCTACACTCTCACGATCCCGTCAAGAGCAGAGGGAAGACCCTCACTCAAACACAGAAGAAAGGGGAAGCGAAAAGAAAAAGTGACGAACTACACCAGTGATATGTAAAAAAGAACTACATCAAAAGCACAAGGGACCTTGTCTCGATGGAAGAGAAAACCCCTGTCGAAAATCTCTGGTCCCTAAAGGCAAATCGACATGGCAACGACCAGGAACCTTCAAACTGCGTCGGCACCGAACAAGATGGAAGACAAAAGAAGTTCAGCAAACGACGACTCAAAGCAAGAACCGACGAGGGATTACGAACTCCATCGGCGTAGAACAAGACATAAGACAAATGGAGTTTGGTAAACAACCATTCAATACCAGAATAGACAAGGTAACAGATAATTTCATTTTCATTTCATTGGTGAAGTACTCATTACAAAGCCTTAAAGGCCAAAAAACAAAAAGATAAAGAAGAAGAAAAGGAAAAGAGGCTCTAAGGAAGTCCAGTTTCTTCCGATTTCGAGCTCTCGGTTCCAGCCCCCTATGGATTGTCTCAAATTTTCGACTTCCCCTTCTAGCTCCATCTTTCTCAGCAACATCTCCCAGTACATCCGATGAAACTGCTGACTTTCGCTCTTCATCCTGTTCCACTCCGTTTCCAAACTTTCGCTCTTCGCCCCGTTTTGCTCCGTTTCCAAAATCCTAACCTTAAGAAGAAGAATGCAGGATAAAGCCCGGGAACGCAGCGGCGGCGATGACGACCCGCTTCAAGAAGAATCAGAAGCACCCTGATGGCTGCGGTAACACCGGAGGCATGCACCACGACCGCATCCTCTCCGACAAGTACCATCCTGGGTACTTCGGCAAGGTCGGCATGCGCTACTTCCACCGCCTCCACAACAAGTTCTACCATCTCACCGTCAATGTCGACCGCCTCCGGTCCCTCATCCCGACGACATCAAGAAGTCCGCCGTTGCTCGTGGCGACAACTCCACTCCCTCGATCGATGCCACCCAATTCGGCTACTTCAAGATCCTCGGGCGAGATGCACTGCCTACCAGCTTCTTTATTAAATCTCTGTTGTTGAAGGAATTCTTCCTCGGGCCCTCTTTGAAGCCGAAGGAGTCTTCAATGGCAGCTCGGCGGCCGCTGAACTTTCTCCTCTTTTCGACCCCTGGCACCCCCTCGGACGGACCTCTAGAACGGGAACCTTGCGGGAGAATTCCATGAAAAGACTCGGAGAACTGAAGGCTCGGCGTCCAAAGGGACGTCAGCAGCAAGGGCAGTCTGGGCAGGTATGGCTGAGCTCGCCCCTCCATTTTGGTCTTCTTTACGGCCCGTGGTTGCGGCGCCTTTTCTCTTGTAGGCCTTGAGGCCCTGGCCAGCAGTTGTACGGCTTCCGCGCCTTCCGCATCCATGCCTACAACAAGAAGACAAGGGGGAGAGGTCAAAAAAAAAAAAAGAAAAGAAGAAAGAAGAGAAAAGGGGGAGAGAGAGAGAAGGAGAAGAAAAATCTCGAAAAATCGGGGAAGACTGCCGATAAACTCTCGGAAGCTACACAAACGGAGCAAGAAGAAGAAGGAACCACAAAATGATGAGAGAGCAAAGAAGTTTTGGGACCAACCTGGATTGGCCCGAGAGAAGCAGGAAGGCGGCAAAAATGGTGGGAGTTGACTCAAAGAACACTTAAGGCCGAAAAGGATGATGGAGAGGAGCGGAGCTCTCAGGAAGAAGAAGAGCACCAACTGGACTTTCAGGCAAAGTAAAGTCCCTGGAGGAGAGGAGTGGGCTTAAATAGACAACAGGGCCGACGCAGTAATGATGGTGGATGTCCCAGGCCGACCACGCTCGCCACGTGTCCCACTCACCATGGTGAGCGGTTGACTGCTGACGGGGCCATTATTAGGAGGTACATAGGGGGGCGCTCCAGTGGGGATTCCGAAAAGCCTCTTGGATTGCCTAGTGTAGCACTCCAACGGAGGTTTTCGAAAAGTCTTCAGATCACCCAGGGCAACGCACCAGCGGGGATTCGAAAATTCCTTTGGATCGCTTCGACCCAAAAAGACTCCAGCACACGTGCGCAAAATGCCAAAATATCTGAGAACGGTCGGCATGAAAATCGAGGGGGCAACTTCGGCTGCAAAAATTCTCTGTACTTCCTTCATTCGAAACTCGAACTCGAAAGTAGGGAGATTGGTGTTGGGTATAAAATACCCCAGCCGAAGTTCATTAGAGGCCAACTCTCCCAAGATCCCTCCGACTTTGTGCGGCATCTTTTTCGGATTTCTCCGGCAACCGAATTTTCTGACCTGGTGCGATGCTTTTCTAAACTCCCCCAACTGTCTGAGCTATGATAACCTCTTCCAGACTTCTCCAATGATGAACTTCTTCAGTCTCCACCGGACTGCTTCAAATGCTCTCCAGGCTTCACTATCTACCAACCTTCTACAATGATCGATCATTCTCGGACCTCTTCCAGATCTCTTCCAGCCATGACAGATTCTAATCCAAACTTCCCAGACTTCATCCACGGCCGAACTTCCCCAAGGATAGATTTCTACAGCAACCTGACTCCACCCATATTTCTACGATGGTCGACCGCCTTTTTGATTTCATCGAGCTCCTACGGGAGCCGGACCTCTGCCCCGAATTCTTATTGCAGGTAGACTTCATCCGGACTCCCGCTACAAATGGTCTACTCCGAGCTTCTATTACAAGCGACCTACTCCGAATTTCTACTACGAGCGGTCCACGTGGATCTCTACTGTAAGCCTCTATCGAGCTTCTATTGTGAACGAATCCCTTCCGGACTCTGTTGCAGGCGGGCTTCAGCCGAGCTTCTTCAATAAACGATCCCCATCTGGACTTCTACAGGAATCAGACTCCGATCGAACTTCTGTAGCGGATAGATGTCGGATGAACTTCTACGACAGACGGGTTCCAGCAGCCGGGGCTCCCCCAACAGCCAATCGCCCCCGGCATCTGCCGTACCTCCCCAGCCATTGGCCTCAAATAATGTCAGCCGACTTCAACAGCGCCGACCGAATTTCCTCAGAACTCTCCAGACCCCCCCAGCGGTGACCCTCTCCAACGCCATCCGAAATCCACTGCCGGTCGACCTACTGTCGGGTTCCGTATAAAATCAGACTTCACCAACAGAAAGCTTTCGTCCGAGCTCCTACAGCAGATGACTTTCGCCTAAACGTCAGTGACCTCGGACATCCGGGCCTCTCCCAAAACGACGATGTGAAGAGCCGCTCTGCTTCATCAGGCATCCTAGCCGAGCTTCGACCGACGGATCCGAACTCTCTGACAAGCCACGACAAGAGCCACCACCCTGCTCCACTCTCTGCAACGGATTCCATGCGGCTCCACCACTCTCTGGCAAGTCATGACAACAGACACCACTCCCACTCCACCTCCGCGACAAGCTCCACGTGGCTCTGAGCAGCCCCTGACGCCACTACTCTCCGCAACAAACTCCTTATGACCCTGAACGGCCCACTACCAGGCGGTTACAAACGTCGCTATCAATCTATTACGCCCTCCGCCTATAAAAAGGGGACCCCAGATACGTTATTCTCTAAGCTCTAATCTCTATCTCAAAACTCTGCTAAATTTTCATTCGAGCACTCCATTCTTGTTGAGGCAAAGAACTGACTTGAGCATCGGAGGGTCTTGCCGGAGCACCCCCAACTCTGGTTTAGACTTTTTTGCAGGTCCCGACGGCGGCCGCGGTCATCCCAGCTCCAGCTTCTCCGATGCCGGCGGATTTTTGCACCAACAATACATATATACATTACACATATATATATATATACATATATACATATATATATATACACACATATATATACATATATACAGATATACATACAACACACACACATATTATATACATTACATACATATATATATACATATATATAATATATATACACACACACACACACAACATATATATACGTATATATATATATGTGTATATATATATGTATGTATATATATATGTGTGTATATATATTATATACATGTGTGTGTGTATATATTTATATATATACATATATATGCATACACACACACACACACATATATGTGTATATACATATATACATATATATACATACATACATAATATACATACATATACATACATACATATATATATATATACATATATTATCATACATACACACAACACACACTATAGTATACTATATTATATATATAACATATTACACATATATATACATATATATATATATAACATATATACACACACAACACATATATATATATATACATATATATATATACACATAATATATATACATATATATATATACATATATATATATTACATATATATTATTTACATATATAATATTATTACACATATATACATACATATATACACATACACACACACACACACACACACACACATATATATATATTATATTAATATGTGTGTATATATATGTGTGTGTATGTGTGTGTGTGAGTGTCTATATATATATATTATATATAATATAATATATACGTACGTACATACATACATACACATACACATATATTGTATGTATAGTCAAACTATAGTAATCTCATTGTAAATTATCGAGACACCGTAGGTCTAAGGACTAGTTACATGACTGTAGTATTGAGTAAGTCACTGATAAGTAAGTAAATATCTGAGTGATTTCTCTTATTGATCACACTCAGTATCTTTATTCTCTAACAACCATCAATATTCTCGCTCTAGGATCTCTAACTATAGACTTGAGACTCATCTATCCTAAAAGAAAAGTTATCCATGCACCAATCTCATCGGATTTATCACCATCTCCATAATGATCTATTGATCCGAAGTATTTAGAAATTAATCACCAATGATATATGCTTTAAATTTTTAACTCTTGAGAATATGTGTCATTATCTTGTTAATTTCTTGAATGATTCATAGATACATACATAATATGAATAAAAATAAAAATTTAATTTTATATTAAAAAAGTTAAATATAAAATTATATCCTAAAATAAATATACATATCACTCTGATTGGCTTCTAAGGCATACGTCTAACAATCTCTCATTTTTTATATATATTTTTTGTGAGAGGTCTAGCATCTTTTTAGATCTATTTCTATAAATTTTATTCTCAAATATAGGATGCTTCTTCAAGATCTTTTATAAAATTTTTTAGATAATCATAATTTAACCGAAGTCAGCATGAGAATATCATTCTCAATCAGAGGATATCATCCATATATAATACGAGGAATGTGATAGCATGCCCACTAACCTTTTTATAAATATATGGCTCATCTTTATTCTTGATGAAATCAAATGATTTGATCATATCATTGAAACGAGTATTCCAACTCTGAGATGATTGCTTCAGTTCATATATAGAGCTTTGCAACTTGCATATCTTGTGACTTTCATCATTAGAAATAAACCTAGAGAGTACTTCATATGGATATCTTCTTCTAGACATCCATTCAGAAAATAGTTTTCATGTCTATCTGTTAGATTTCATAATAATGGTATGCCATAATAGCAAGTAGTGTCTGGATAGACTTTAGGATATCCATAAATGAAAAAGTCTTCTGATTGTTAAGGCCTTCGCATTGACTATAATCTTTCACTATGAGTCTTATCTTATATATCTTTATCTTTCCATCTGAACCTATCTTCCTTTTATAAATCTATTTGCATCGAATAGGTACTATACTTTATGGTGGATCCACTAAGATCCAAATTTGGTTGGAATGCATTAAGTCAATTTTTGACTTCATAGCTTCAACCACTTCTCAGAGTTGATATCTGATATCGTCTCATTGTAGATTTTGAGATCATCTCCATATTTTCTATCTTCCATGAGAATTTTTTTTTTACTTCCTCTATTAGAATAATTAAGTATCTTTTAGGAGGATGAGAAATTCTACTCGATCTATGTGGTGGAAGAGGAAGTACATGTATTAGTTTAACATAAATAGTTCTGTAGGTTTCTATGATTCGTTGCTCTTCAGTGACTCTCTCTTCGAGCTCGATTCTGCTCCCATTACCTTCATCTTGGATAAATTATTCTTTTCAAGAAGATAGCATGTCAGTTCATAATTACATTATGATCTTCTGAGAAGTAAAATTAGTATCCCATAGACTTGCTAGGATATCCAATGAAATGAGCCCTATAGGACCTAGTCTCTAACTTGTTCGTTTGCAGTCATTTGATATAGACTGGACATCCCCAGATCCTGAGATGATCAAGACTCAATTTCTTATGATGCTATATTTCATATGGTATGGCAGGAACAGATTTAGAGAAATTCTATTAATAGGTAAATAGAAGTAAGCAAACATGTCCTCAAAAAATAAAAGAAGATCAGTGAAGTTCATCATGGACCAAACTATATCTAATAGGGTTTGATTTTTTCGCTCTGACATCCTGTTGAGTTGAGATATTTTTGAAGGAGTCCATTATGAGACATACCATTTTTTTTGAGATAATTTGAAATTTTTATTAAGATATTCACCTCCTCGACTGATTGAAGACTTTAAAGAGTTCTAATTTATTTCTCTACCTCAAATCTGAATTATTTAAATTTTTAAAGCTTCAGATTTATATCTTATAAGATATACATACCTATATCATACGTGAGTAGTCATTAATAAAGATAATGAAGTAAGACAACCACCCTAGTTTGCACATGAATGGGCCACATACATTAGTGTGTACCAGATAAATATGTCAATGGTCCTCTCTCCTTGTCTTATAAAAGATTGTTTGATCATTTTTTCTTGAAGATAGGATTCATAAACTGGATATGAGATATTATTTAATGAGCCAAGAAGTCTATCTTTCTTCAATCTATTTATCCTATTCTTCCAACATGATCAAGCCTGACGTGCTATATATACTTTAGGTATATGTTATCTTATCTCTGAATTTCTTAGATCCTACTGCACTTAATACTTGCTCAGAAATATTCACATATGCATCCATATGCAAGTGATAAAGACTGTCAATATAAAATCATATGCAACCAATTTATTTCTAAAATAAATGAAATTGTAGTCTTTATCAAAATTAAAAATATAATCATTCTATGCTAATATAGAAATAGAAATTAAATTTCTACTTATGGCGGCACATAATAATAGTCTCTAAAAACTAAACTATGATCAGACATAGTCATAGAGGATAAGTGCCTACAACCACAGTACAACTCTTGCCTCTTGCTAATCCATAGGATCACTTCACCTTCCCTCAACTCTCTATTTTTCTTTATATCCTACATTGAAGACATAAATGAGAACTAGAATCAGAGTCCAAAATTCAACTGAAGTAGAAAAATCATAAGGTTAGTTTCAATTATAAGCAGGTCAGACATATCTTCAGAAGTCGTTCCTTTTTCTTCTGAAATTTCAAATAGATAGGATAGTTCTTTTTCCAATGGCTATCAATATTTTGGATACTTTATAGCGTACTAATTGACTCTGCTCACCATACAACTTCTTGAGATGAGTCAATATGGTCCTGGCAGTCTTCATGTCCTTATACAGGCATTGAAGTACATTTGACATTATGCCAAAATGTAGTACCTAATCTTATTGTCATCATCTATTCATTTTTTCAGTGCTACTCTTTAGTAAGCCGTAGGATGAATTGGTAACATAGGGGATCCAGGTCGAGAACATAGCTTAACTTCTTGAAACTTAAAACTATTTTCAAATTTCTGAGCTAATCTTTATAATTAAATTTGGTTAGATGATTGGTTTCAAGATACAAGCTAGAGGGTTGGAACAGACATTTTGTTCTGTAGAGAGTTAGGTTCAAGTTAGATTTTTGTATTTATTTTAAAGAGTTTAAGATTTTTTTAAAAAACAAGTATACCTCCTACTATTTTCTCGAGTCTTTTATACTCCTTGGATAGAGAAATAAAAATCCTTCATGACTAGATTTCAAGTGGGTACTACGTCACACTAACTTGACATACCACTTCATCTAACAGTTATTGATGACATGCAATCAATAAGTGGATAATTCTTATCTAATGCTTCTCAAGTATATTACAGTCATCTTTGATCTCTAAGTTATGTAAGCCTCACTTGAAAGTTATTGGAATCATTTCTTATTTTAGTCAGACCATGTTCAAATTAATGCATAGGCAAAACCATCATCGGTCTTTCACCTAACAGTTATTGGCCCCAATTTCATTTCACCTCGTAGCATCTCCTGCTAATAGAATTGTTGCACCTTTTTGATATAACTGACCACTGTAACCAGCTGAAAATAGTCAACACCAGAAAGACGCCCGACATCTAGAATGGTAGAAGACTACTTGGCTTAATATATTTTGAGGAGTTTTAAATTTATGTCTCAAATTTTAGTTATTTACATCTAATGTAAATAAAAATTCATAAAACATAAATAATAAAATCGATGATGACCATGGATCTAGTTAGAAAAGGGATTCGGGCTCGAGCCATAGAGTTAGAATCAGGATCAATGGGTCAAATGTACAAGCACACATACATCAAGTAGTTTGATTGTCTTCAACTCCTTGATTCGATCTTAAGCCAGTCCTTGATCAGATCAACATCTTGATGCAGCCTCAACCAATTGCTTGACTCAATTGTTTATTGTGTGCTGTAGGCTTGCAATTGGTCAACCATTGACGTGCAACCATACACATGATATGTCTCATACAAGCAATTTACTACACCCTATTAGATCGAATCTAAGGAGACTTGCAGGTCTCCAAATTACATAAATCTATTGAAGCTCATAGACACCCAAAATTAAATATTTTTTTAAAAATACAGGATTCGCACATAAAATACATCACAAAGATAAGAAAAATGATCACAACTCTATGATCATCACCATATATATCTCATTCATGAACCACATGTAGGAACTAGATCTAGGGTTTCAGGGTTAGATCTTGAAACTTTTTCAAGATCAGCAGCGGAAGACTAAAATAAATCAAAATTTATCTTATAAAATAAAAATTTAGATCTAAGATCCTATTACATGATTATTACATGATATTAAATCAAAAATTAAAATATAAAGAGCAAGAACTACATGTTGATCATATCAACATGTTTCTATACTACATCTAATGTATGTAAAATATAATAGATCAGATCTATTACCTTGCAAGTTAGACATTCTAACTTTGCTGATCCGGCTTGAGGATGATGTTCGAGCGCACATGCATCCGACCTCTAGGAGTCATCCACACGAGCCACGAATCACGATCAGAAGTCCTGGTCCAGAAATCAGCACAGTATGCTAGTACTGCTGATCCTTCTTCGATGGTCGATCAGATGCCTCCTTCTTCTTGATTTGGACTCTTCAAAGATGAGAAGTAGGAGAAGGAGTTTTAGATGAGACACTCTCAGAAAACTTACAGATGGAGGAAGGAAGAGGTGAACCAGCAACCTAGAAGAAGACCCTCTTCTTCTTCTCTTTGCTCTAACCCAGACACTAGTTTTGTCTATTATATCTCCATGCCCCAAACTCTTTCTCTTGATTTTATGCCCCAAAGGTCTCTCAATGCTCTATAATCCATAAAAATTTATGAAGAAATTCATTTTAAATAAGAGATATGAAGAGTCCTTGTCTAGGTCAAATACCTAGTCAAGGAATCCAAACAGGCAAGACAAGGGGCGCCCAACTCTTGGGTGCCCCTCCTTCTTTTTTATGGACCACCAGCAAAGGGTACATATATGTGCCATAAAAGCTACAAAAATTTAAAAAAAATTGGATAAAATCAGTGCCATAAGGAAAGAGTTTTGGTTTCCTAAAATCTATCTCATAGAATTTGAAATCCAAACTAATTCCTACTTTGACTTGGTCCACAACCACATTCCATGTAAGAGAGAAAGAGAGAAAAGTTTGGGCATGCGTGAAGACCTGGAGAGAATTTTATCACAAAATAAGAGAGAGTGGGTGATAAGAGAGAGTGGGCGTGGGGGCTAAGGTGGCGCAAGGTGGAATCCTAGTCTTACTAGGATTCAATCTATGACTTGTTCAAATTTGGTTTCTCAAACCAAATCAAACAAAATCAAATCAACCAATTAAAATAGATCTTAACCAATTAAGATTAATTTAATCGATTAAATTAGATTTAAATCTGAATTTAATTTTTAATCAAATTAGAAATTAGTTGACCAAGTCCTATTGGACTAGGACTAGTTTTTCTTGCACTTGGCTTATCCAATAAACCAATTGACTTGATCCAATCAAGCCCAAACAAATCTAATTAAATCATATTCAATTAGACTTAATCTCAGCCATTTGGCTTAATCAAATTAAGCAATTAGCAATCAATTGCTAATCGATCCTCCTGCAACACTTGCACTAGGTTAAATGTCAATCGTATTGATCGTTTAACCCTAGAACGATTCTTAATCGTTGATCAACCATCCGATCGGATCATGAACTCTAATGTGTGTGACCTCATAGGTCCAACCTAAGCTGTAGCATAGAATAAATTTTACCAATCAAAGTGACCATCTAGCAATGGTACCCGATCGGATAGGTCGAATGTGTAGAACAACATCCTTAGAACCCATGCGGATATAGTTTCCATATAATTCATCCCTTGACCAAAATGCTCATAGGACACCTCAGAGTTCAACTGTCAACTCTGATCAGGTTGTCCACATTGTATTTCAAAATATCAAATCCATCTGATGGATTATCCTGGCCAAGATTTTGCTAAATTGAAATACAGCGACTCATTCTTCTCCAACTCTTGGAGTGGTCAATCCCATCTTGATCACACTCTGACTTCAAGTACTTGACTGTGCCCAGAAGCCTTCCGTCACTGAATTAAAAATTCAGTTAGTCCAGTACCAAAGCACAGTGAGTTGCTTGCAAGTCACTGAGGCGATCTCAGGTCTAAGGGACACTTATACCTATATCCCATCAGAGACATTCTCGACAGCAGAATGCTCTGGAGTTGGTCACGTTCAATGATGATGTACCCTTACATCTCACCTGTATGCCATACCAGTGTCTCCACACTCCTTGGTTAAGAGGACAACCAACCCATATGGCCTACAGCGACCTATGCTCGATAGAAGCTGTCGTCCTTATTAACAGCCTATCATTTGGTCGTGAACAGTTTTAAGGACTGATCGATATCCTCTCTTTATTGAACCTTAATAGTCCTAAGGACTTCATCATAACAACAGAGTTCATTAGAGAGATGAAAATTTATGATGAAAATATTAAAAATATATTTTATTTATTACAAATCAATTACAATACTTGGTTGCTCAACCATCAAACAGGCTGATGATTGGCATTTGGGATATTTTTTCCAACAACTCCACTTGTCCTAAAGCCACTCGACACGGTATCTAATATCCATCTTCGACTTATGATTGTTGAACTCCTTTATTGCCAGGGCTTTAGTGAAAGGGCCAGTCAGTTTCTCCTTTCCGTCGATCTTTTGAAGATCGACGTCACCTTGATCCATGATCTCCCAGATCAGGTGGAAGCGACGCAAAATGTGCTTGTCCACTGGTGTGCTTTGGGTTCTTTTGTCTGAGCTATGGCACCAGTGCTGTCGCAGTAGAGCAGGACCGGACCATCGAGGGAGGGTGCTACTCCGAGCTCGGTGATGAATTTCTCAGCCACACAGCTTCCTTCGTGGCATCCGATGCTGCGATGTACTTCACCTCACAAATAGAGTCTGCCACAGTATGCTGCTTGGAACTCTTCCAGCAGATGGCTCCATCATTCAGAATAAAGATATAACCCGACATGCTTCTTCTGCTGTCATCATGGTCAGATTGAAAGCTGGAGTCAGTGAACCCCACAAGTTTCAGATCTGACTTGCCATAAACCAACCATTGATCCTTAGTATTTCTCAAATACTTAAGGATGGCTTTAACCACTTTTTAGTGATTTTCTCCAAAATCAGATTGGTATCTACTCACTACTCCTAGTGTATGCCATATCTGACCTTGTACATATGTCATGACGTACATGATAGATCGATTGAAGTATATGGGACTCTACTCATGCGTCTCTCTCTTCAGGAGTTGTCGGACAATCCTTCTTAGAGAGAGAAATTTCATGGCCTATCGGTAGATAGCCCTTCTTGAAATTCTCCATGCTGAACCTCTTCAGCACAGTGTCTATGTACGTGGACTGGGATAACCCAAGCATCCTTTTAGATCTATCCCTATAGATCTTCATCCTTAGGATGTAGGATGCTTCACCCAAGTCCTTCATGGAGAACTGTGATGACAACCAAATTTTTATTCCTGTAGTGCGGGATGTCATTCTCGATTAAGAGAATATCATCCACTACAAGATAAGGAATACCACAACTGGACCATTTGCCCATTAAGATGCAGGGCTCTTCTCCATTCTTAATGAAGCCATACGTTTTGATCACCTTATCAAAATGCATGTTCCAACTCCGAGAAGCTTGCTTCAATCCATAAATGGATCTCTGAAGCTTGCACACCTTGGACTCATCTGTGGATGTAAACCCTCAGGTTGTATCATATACACCTCTTGGTCAGCTCTCCATTCAGAAAAGCTGTCTTTACATCCATCTGTCAGATCTCATAATCCAGATGGGCAGCTATTGCAAGCATTATCGAATGGATTTGAGCATTGCCACAAGGGAGAACGTCTCGTTATAGTCAATACCATAATAGTTGACGATACCCTTGGCAACCAGAAGGACTTTATAGGTCTCCACCTTTCCGTCTGCGCCCCTCTTCCTTTTGAAGACCCATTTACACCAATGGGTTTAACCCCTTCAGGTGGGTCAACCAATGTCCATACATGTTGACCTTCATGGACTCCATTTCGATTTCATGGCTTCAAGCCATTTCTTAGAAATCAGTTCTCTGCATTGCATCCATATAGGTGATCGGATCCTCATCGTTCTCATCGAGTTTCGATGGGATCACCATCCGACCAAGAAATCATAGTATCTGTCCGACTGATGCGGTACTCTAACGGATCGCCTTAATGGTGCAGGTACATTGGGCTCTGAATCTGAATCTAATCAAATCTAACTCAGGTTCAGCTATTGGTGTCGGTCCTCTACCTGTTGAACTTCATCAAGTTCAACCTTAGAGGCAACGGTTCCTTCACCAAGGAACTCTTTTTCTAAAAAGGTTGCCTTAAGGCTGACGAACACTTTTGTTCATCAGTATGGTAGAAAAAATATCTTTTGGTCTCTTTGGGTACCCTATGAATGTGCATTTGTCAGACCTAGGTCCAAGTTTATCTGTAACTAACCGTTTGACATAGCCGGGCACCCCCAGACCCTAAGGTGTGAAAGTGCTGGCTTACGCCCTGTCCATATCTCATATGGAGTCTTAATTACAGACTTACTTGGAACCCTATTTAACAGATAACAGGCGATTCGAGTGCATATCCCAGAAGGATATCGGCAAGCTGGCAAAACCCATCATGGATCGGACCATGTCTAACAGAGTCTGATTTCTTCTTTCAGACACACCATTATGCTGTGGTGTTCTGGAGGAGTCCATTGGGAGAGAATCCCATTCTCTCCTAGATATGTGAAGAAACTCACCAGAAAGGTATTCTCCTCCTCGGTCAGACGAAGAGTTTTAATACTCTTCCAGTTTATTTTTCTACTTCACTTCAAATCGTTTGAACATTTCAAATGAATCCGACTTATGTTTCATCAGATAGACATATCCATATCTAGATAGATATCCTGAAGTGATGAAGTAGAAATATCCACCTCTAGACTTGTGCTCATGGGCCCGATACATCAGTATGTACTAGGCCAAGAGCTCAGTAGCTCTCTCACTTTTTCAGTAAAAGGTGACTTGGTCATTTTACCAAGAAGACAGGACTCACAGGTTGGAAGTGATTCACAATACTTCAGGATTCTCTTGAGTCACTGTTTTCTTTCTTGTTTATATGACTAGCTAAGTGCATAAGTAGGATACTGATACACTATCTAATCTTGCTTGCCTAAATAGACTACGTTAACATTGTGAAATATCACACCATTGTTCAAATGCCTAATAGTAACACCATTCATAATGATATTACAAATATTTTTATTGAAATCATCATGAGAAGGCCTATCAGTATATTTATGATTGGACAGAAATGACAATCATTAAGAACAACGGTATGGGACTCAAATACAAGTTTCAAGATTCCTAATGCTAGAACTGGAACTGGTCTTCCATCTCCAACATTCAGGAACCTCTCTTGCTCGAATCTCCTACTGACCTGCAACCCCTGCAACGAATTGCAAATATGGTAAGGGCTACGGTATCCAATACCCAGTCAGTTATATCACAAATAGAAAATTGCAAGGAGTTATCATATAAATACCTTGCCAGCAAGCTTGCTTCTTTCTCTGCCTGTTCGGTCCAGGGAGGCAATGTACTGAGGACAGTTCCTCTTCCAGTGCCCGCTTCTTGCAAAAGAAGCATTCAGCTTGACTCTTATCGGGCTTGATCTTTCTGGTCTGGCCCTGCACTGATGTCCCAGCCTGAACTTGCACCTTCTTCACTTTCTTCTTCTTGTTCTTCTTCCTTTCTTAAAGGGTCGAGAACCAGAAGACGAACCTCCCACTAAGTTCACCGACTCCTTGTGGAGTTGGTGATCCTTCTCAAAGTTCTGAAGCAACCCCAGTAACCCTGTAGTTTACTTCAGGCTTTGGTCATTCTATAATGAGTGAGGAATGGAGATAAGACTTGGGCAGCGAGTTCAGTATTGCATCTTTCCCAAGCTGCTCATGCAAGGAAAGCGAGCTTGCTCAAATGCTCCATCAGCTCGATCATGTACATACATGATCAGTGAGAGGCACCATCCATATTTGGATTGAAGATGGCAACTAGTTTGTACCTCTCCACATCAGGTGTGCCAAAGGCATCCTCCAACACTTGAAGCATGTCCTTTGGCTGAGTCGTCTCAAATCTACGACTGAACTCGTCGCTCATGGCAGCCAGCATGATGCAGCACACCGTGGTCCGGTCACTGAGCCACTTCTGGTAAGTGTCTCTGACTGTTCCACGTGCATTGGCAGCTGGCTCTCAGGTGCAGGATCCGTTATCACATATAGGATCCGTTCATGCTCCAGGACTATCTTCAACTTTCGGTACCAGCTACCGAAGTTGGATCCCACCAACTTATCATTGTCCAACAATGATCGGAGCTGATAGAAAGTGGCCATATCTGCACAAAGAAAAATCATAACCTAATTAGTAATTGATTCATTAAACCTAAAGATTTGACTTTAATCAAAAGTTTTCCTCACTATTTTATTCAATTGGTAGCCTCTACTCCAATTCGAGGAATTACCCTAATTCTTAATGGGGTACTAGAATCACTTAGACTGCACACAAGCCCAACTTTGGTTGGCCAACCCATGTACATCTAAGGGTAGGTTCATAACCAATTATTTTCTAAATAATTTTTAGTAATTTTAATTTTTGCCCCAGTCCCTAATCAGTAGGCTTTGGCTCCACTGAAAAGGTCTGGTTAGGTCCAACCATTAACATGACCATACTTGGCCCATCTAGCCAATGAATGATTAGGCCCAACTTTGGTTGGCTAACCTAACCACCATTTAGAAAGATGCAGTCAAGAAATCATATTATGAATGACAATTCCATCAGCCGATAAGCACAGGCCTTGGGCCTCCAATGATTATCCAACTGATGGACCCATTATCATCCACTTAATGGGAGGCTATGATCTAGTTATCACCATAAACTATTTTATTTTAAGGATCTAATAATTTTAGAGATTTAATTGATTTAAGGAGGTAGGTCAGATGAACCAGCTTATCATGATCCTCCCACTGGCTTCACCAAGTCAGCTTAAGGGAGACATTAAAAGGGCTGGTCTAGGAGCACCTAAATCAGTCACACTGATTTACCTAGCTAACATGGGTCAGCTCGAATAGTCAAGTGATCCGATCAAAACATAATTTCACCAAGAGGCTAGGTAAGTTCGATCGGTGGGAGGATCTGCCAAAGCTTGCCTTAGACACCATCAGAAATGGTCAGGTAAGCGGGCTCCAATTAAAAACATCGGTCTGGTTTATCTTAGACACCAACTGATTTAATTAGTTTTCGATTAGATCAACCTAACAGTTCATGCTAGACCGCTTAGTCAAGAATCAAGTCCATTTGTTCTTGTTAAAGACATGGACTTGACCAACTACAACTATTGTAATTGATCTAGAGAATCCTTGACCTAATCTAAGACAACAATTGATTAGATTTAGTCAATTCTCTAATTAAGTCCATCTTTAATCTAACTTAGGTCTAACCCAATTAATGGACCTAATTCCACTAACCCATTAACCCAATGTGTTATGTTTGTGTCTTAGGTTCTTCAATTCACAATCCTAGAACCTAATCAAACAACTTCTTATTTCAATTAAGTTTTGGGCTGAGGTTGGGGTTCGACTTTTCAGAAAATAATTTTTATATTTGTAAAATATTTTACATACTGATTCTACCAACCAAGTTGCATGTTTGATTCATAATCAAAATTAAGTGAAAAAAGCATGAAACTACTTTAGATCTAATCTAAACAGGTTCATGTAATTGAAAAATTTCAACTTTAAACTGCATAAATTTTTCAGACAATATATGATGGTTCCTTTGCACGAATTATTAACAAAAGAATTTTATTTTAGATTTAAATATTTTTTAAATCTAATAAATTATAAATTTAATCTAGATCATATCTAACAATTTATGATTAAAGATAGATCATACACGAACTAGGACAACCTTTGCACTGTAAGGGATAACCTTACAGCAGGACAACCTACATTCGTGATTGATCTAAAAATTTTAATTTAGATTTAACAATCAGATTATAAATTAAATTAATCTAAGAAATAATCTAAGCATGTATAAAAATCATGTAATAAACAACCTAGGCTCTGATACCAATTGAAGGAACCAGATCTAGGGTTTTCAGGTTAGATCTTGAAACTTTTTCAAGATCAGGCAGCGAAGACTAAAATAAATCAAAATTTATTTATAAAATTAGAGAATTTAGATCTAAGATCTATTACATGATTATTACATGATATAAATCAAAGAAATTAAATATAAAGAGCAAGAACTACATGTTGATCATATCAACATGTTTCTATACTACATCTAATGTATGTAAATATAATAGATCAGATCTATTACTTTACAAGTTAGATGTTCTAACTTTGCTGATCCGGCTTGAGGATGATGTTGTGAGCCGACATATATCGGGCTCTAGGAGTCATCCACACGAGCCCACGAATCACGATCAAAAGTCTGGTCAGGAAATCAGCACAGTATGCTAGTACTGTGCTGATCCTTCTTCATGGTCGATCAGATGCTCTCTTCTTGATTTGACTCTTCCAAAGATGAAAAGTAGGAGAAGAAGTTTTTAGATGAGACACTCTCAGAAAACTTACAGATGGAGGAAGGAAGAGATGAACCAGCAACTCTAGAAGAAGACCCTCTTCTTCTTCTCTTTGCTCTAACCCAGACACCTAGTTTTGTCTATTAGATCTCCATGCCCCAAGACTCTTTCTCTTATTTTTGGATGCCCCAAAGGTCTCTCAATGCTCTATAATCCAAAAAATTTCATAAAGAAATTCATTTTAAATAGAGAGATATGAAGAGTCCTTGTCTAGGTCAAATACCTAGTCAAGGATTATCCAAACAAGGCAAGACAAGGGGTGCCCAACTCTTGGGTCCCTCCTTCTTTTTCTACTGGGACCACCAAAATGCATATTATGTGCCATAAAAGCACAAAAATTTCAAAAAAAATTTGATAAAATCAGTGCCATAAGGAAAGAGTTTTGGTTTCCTAAAACTCTATCTCATAGAATTTGAAATCCAAACTAATTCCTACTTTGACTTGATCCACAACCACATTCCATGTAAGAGAGAAAGAGAGAAAAGTTTTGGGCATCGTGAAGACCTGGGAAGAGAGGGTTTTGTTCCACAAAATAAGAGAGAGTGGTGGGATAAGAGAGTGGGGGGGGGCTAAGGTGGCGCAAGGTGGAATCCTAGTCTTACTAGGATTCAATCTATGACTTGTTCAAATTTGGTTTCTCAAACCAAATCAAACCAAAATCAAATCAATCTAATTAAATGGTTTAACCAATTAAAATCTAATTTAATCAGATTAAATTAGATTAAATCTAATTTAATTTTAATCAAATTAAAATTAGGTTGACCCAAGTCCTATTTGAACTAGGATAGTTTTTCTTGCACTTGGCTTATCCAATAAACCAATTGGACTTGATCCAATCAAGTCCAAACAAATCTAATTAATCATATTTAATTAGACTTAATCTCAGTCATTGGCTTATCAAATTAAGTCAATTAGCAATCGAATTGCTAATCGATCCTCCTGCAACACTTGCACTAGGTTAAATGTCAATCGTTTGATCGTTTAACCCTAGAAGATTCTTAATCATTGATCACCATCCGATCAGATCATGAACTCTAATGTGTGTGACCTCATAAGTCGAACCTAAGCATAGTACAGAAATAAATTTTGTACCAATCGAAAGTACCATCTAGCAATGGTACCTGACGGTCGGATAGGTCGAATGTGTAGAACAACATCCTTAGAATCATGCGGATATAGTTTTCATATAATTTATCCCTTGACAAAATGCTCATAGGACACCTCAGAGTTCAACTGTCAACTCTGATCAGATGTCCACATTGTATTTCAAAATATCAAATCCATCTGATGGATTACCCTGGTCAAGTTTTGCTAAATTGAAATACAACGACTCATTCTTCTCCAACTCTTGGAGTGGTCAATCCCATCTTGATCATACTCTGACTTCCAAGTACTTGACTATGCCCAGAAGCCTTCCGTCACTGAATTAGAAATTAGTTAGTCCAGTACCAAAGCACAGTGAGTTGCTTGCAAGTCACTGAGGCGATCTCAGGTCTAGGGACACTTATACCTATATCCCATCAGAGATATTCTCGACAGTAGAATACTTTGAAGTTGGTCACGTTCAATGATGATATACCATACATCTCACCTGTATGCCATACCAGTGTCTCCACACTCCTTGGTTAAGAGGACAACCAACCCATATGGCCTATAGCGACCTATGCTCGATAGAGGTTGTCGTCCTTATTAATAGCCTATCATTTGATCGTGAACAGTTTTAAGGACTAATCGATAAATCCTCACTTTATCAAACCTAAATAGTCTTAAGACTTCATCATAACAATAGAGTTCATTAGAAGATGAAAACTTATGATGAAAATATCAAAAATATATTTTATTTATTAACAAATCAATATAATATTTGGTTGCTCAACCGTCAACAGGCTGACGATTGGCATTTGAGACATATTTTTCAACACCACATGCATCTCATATATAAAAATAATAAATAATAGATCTAGATATTAGACTACTCATTTAATATAGATTGAAAACTTATCATGTGATCAAATCACATAACTTTTTGATCTTATTGACTATGTATAATGTCAAGATCAAAATTTATGTTCTTCAAATCTCATCAAATGATCCATCATATTCAAATCGGCAATCTAATCTCAAAAATATATGAGGGTGGCTTTGATACCACTATAGATACTAGAGCTTGATATGTACCGTGGAAAAAAATATAAAAAAATTTAATTAAAATATAATGGATAAATAAAAATAATTTTTAGATTAATTACATGAGATCTCATCTCGAATCAATCCTGTATCCCTCATAGTTCTAATCTTTATCTTTGTGTGAACAGTTCTTCACCATAATTTGATGATTATGGATGTCTTCACGATTTTTTTGAAGCCGTACAAATGTCTGATCTCTACAGATATCCATACAGAAAAGATCAAGGACTCTCACCAAATCCTTTCTTGATTTCTTTCGCAAGAAAATCAGCATGTAGCCTTTTTCTTGCAGCCTTTTTGTCGTGCTCCAACCCTTGGGCATGAGATCCTATTAGGGCATCAACTCTGTTGAGGCTTCCAAAATCTTTGGGCACCCAACACTTGGCATAAGAAGAATTGATGCAAGGATGAAGTGCTAAAGAGAATTGATCTTCAACACCTTGACGCACCCTTTTGTAAGTATGAACTTCTTCATGCACTAGAAACTAGAATCATTCATGCACTAAACTCTTGGGCATCCAAGAGTTTGTCCATGTTAAAACTCCTTTTAACATGAAGAAGTGGGTGCATGAAAGACTCCACATGAAACTCCTTTCACGTGGTCTACATTAAAACTCCTTCTAACATGATGGTTATGGCGCACATAAAAGGTGTCGGAAAATATGAGGTGTGAGATCTAATCTCATGTGAACAATTTTACATAAGAGTTCTAGTGCCACAAGTCTTTGACATATCAAATGCTTTGACTAGTGAAGACTTGTTTGAGAAGGACTCTTGGGCGCTAGCCTTGGGTGTCCAACACTTAGATTTACGCCCTTTTTCTCCTTCATGTGAACACTACAAGAAAAATGATTTTTAGAGATGGTATTAGCGACGGCAACTTTGTCACTAATAATAGCTTTTACCGACCACCAATTATGATCAAAAAATAAGCCATCGCAAAAAAAAATATTTATTAAACTTATTAGCAATAGCAAAAAAAGTATTAGCGACAGCACATGCCGTCACTAATACTCATTAGCAACGGCACTATTAGTGACGGAATTAGTCATCATAATTTTTTTTTATTTATTAAACTTATTAGTAACGATGAAAAAAGTATTAGCAACGGTATGTGCCATCGCTAATAATTATTAGCGATGACACTATTAGCGATGGAAGTAGCTATTGTAAATTTTTTTTATTTATTAAACTTTTAGCAATGATGGGTAAAGTATTAGTGATGGTGACTTGCCATCATTAATAAGTAATTTTATTTTTTTTTCCTTCCCCCGTGCGCCCTCATTTTCCCCAATGCACCCTAGTTTTCCCTCGCATGCCCATGCACCCTCCTTTTTCCCCACTCCCTTTGTTTTCCCCTATTCCCTCTTTCCCCCACCTTCGGTTCCCCCACCGCCCCCTGTTCCCCTACCTCCGGTCCTCCAATCCCCATTTTCCCCCATCATGCCATCAGATCCGCATCTTCGAGCACTGGTCCTCGTCCCACCTCCTCGAGCCCCTGACCACCTCCTGCCTCTCCGAGCCCCTGATCGTGAGCCCCCGACTGCCTCCCACCTCTTTGAGCCCCCAATCGCGAGCATCCGACTGTCAGCCTCCGACCGTGAGTCCCCGACCTCCTCTCGCCTCCCAGAGCCCTTGGCTGTGAGATCCCATCCACCTCCTGCCTCTTCAAGGCCCCGACCACCTCCTTGAGCCCCCGACCGCATCCCATCCTCTCGAGTCTCGATCGCCTCCCGCCTCCCTGAGCCCTCGATTGCTAGCCCCCGGCTGCCTCCGCCTTCCTGAGCCCTAGTCGCGATCCTACTAAGGTAAGTGCAAACATCTCTAGGCTCAAGCAAGGGCTTCATGGATTTCATGTTCACGCTCTTGATGACACCACCAATGGTTGCATGTCTAGTGGTAGCAAGCTCTTGTTTGAGATTTAACATTGTTTGTGATTGAAGTGCTTGATTTGTGGGTTATTTTAATATTCTTTTCAAATACAGGGCCGCATGTTAATCCTGGGAAGGAACATGGGGCACCTGAAGATGAGATTCGCCATGCTGGTGATCTTGAAAATGTGACTGCTAGCGAAGATAGTATGATCTATTTGTTATAGCTACTTTATGGTGCTGCATTATTATTTTCATAACATTTAAAAATGATAACTTGGTATTCGAAGTGATGTTTTACTTATGCTTGAGCAAGTTTACTGAAGCATTATGCATAGCTGGTTACTGGAATACTAGATGTTTATGTGATTTTGGTTTGATGTTTCAGGAACCGTTAATTTTAGCATTATTGACAAGCAGATTATTTATTTTTTCTTAAGTTTAATATATTTTTAATGAGATATTATTCTTTCTACCTTTTAAACTCTTCCACATTTATTCTCTTTTGCAAATTTCTCTTAGTGGACCAAATTCTATTATTGGAAGGGTTGTTGTTGTCCATGCCAATCCTGATGACCTCAGAAAAGGTAAACTTTACTCCTCAGATATTCATGTTAACTTCATATTTCATTAATTTTAGGCATTAACATCGGATGATGTGAAATAATTAGTTATGATGTGTTGAGCATCAATTTGTATATATGTTATTTTTTATTTTTTTATTTTTTATTTATTGCATCAAAAGCATGCATGAGCTAGCAAGTCATTAAAATCTCTAGTTCTATTAATGCTAGCATCTAATGATTTGCTTGTTTCTCTTTTATATGTTGAAACTATGTTATAGTTTATATAATCACCTTAATTGATTTATTAGTCAGTGCCATTTTATTATCTTGATTGCATACCTATACATAATTTTTCTAGTATATTTTCTTCTTGTATCTATTTTTTTGATTTCAATTTGTTAAGATGCTCACTCATGGAGATGCTACATATATGCTACTCCACCCCTCCTCCCCCTTGCTCCACCCACATACACATAGTAAAAAAGGTAGAACTAGTGTTTGTGTTGGCATCTCTTATATGCTTAAGCATTGCATGGTGACAAAAAAAATACCACTGTTATGGCCTAATACATCTAGGTTGTTCATTCTACCCCATTTTAGCAACATTGTCTAAATATCCAAGCTTTAGGATCAAAATCAGTTTTCTTTCAATGTAGACTGAGTAGATAAAGTTTTCTTTCAGCAGTTTCAATAGCTTTGTAGAGTTTGCTTTGAGTTCTAAAATCTCAACTAAAAAAAGGAATAGGCAAAAAAAAAGGTGTTCAAATCAGATAAAATATAGAAAATAGAGAAATCAAGTTTAGAAGGTATCTTAAATATCATTGTAGAGTATAATGATGTATGCATGATAGGTTGTTGTGATGATGCTACTAATAAATTATAATCATTAAAAACTAAGAAGACATTTAAAATGCATATGATATCATTTAATAATTTGAGAATGGGATCTAGGAGGTAAAAATTCAATATAATCATCCAAACAATGGGTTGAGTGTATTTATAGCTCCATATCATTGAATAGAATATGTAAGAATAATCTGTTTAAGAATCAAAATAGTATATCAAAATATACGCCTTCGTATTGACATATACTTTTGTATCGAAACTTATTAATAATTCAAAAATAGGATTTAGGAGGTAAAAATTCAATCTAACCACTCAAATAATAGGTCGGGGGTATTTATAGCTTCGTATCATCGAATAAAATATGTAGAAATAATCTGTTCGAGAATCGAAGTAGTATATCAAAATATACGTCTCCATATCGACATATATACTTTTATATCAAAACTTATTAATAATTTGAGAATGAAATATAGGAGATAAAAAATTTAATCTAACTATCTAAATAATGGACCAGAGGTGTCTATAGCTCCGTATCATTGAATGAAATATGTAGAAATAATCTGTTCGAGAATCAGAATAGTATATCGAAATATATATCTCCATATCGACATATACACTTTCATATCGAAACTTGTTAATAATATTTTATTTTATTTTTTATTACAAGATATTGAAACATTCGGCTCTCACTCACCAGCTACTGGAGAGGATGTACAGAAGTAGGAGGAAGATGAGGAGGACGATGGTAAAGGATGAGAAGGTAAGTCTATTAATAATTTTTTTTACTTATTTTAAATATTTATATTTAAAAGTCTTACATATTTAGGCTTGAATTTGGAAAGGAGATCTAGGGGATAAAAATTCAATCTAAATATATGTCTGATCGAGAATCAGAGTAGTATATCGAAATATACACCTCGTATCGACATATTGTTGCTCAATGTTAGCAACCCAAGAGGGGAGGGAGGGGGGTGAATTGGGTTCTTATAAGATTTTAATCCAAATTTAAACTCTTAATAAGTATGTACTTTGAATTAACTTGATCTTAGTGTGGTTGTGAGGTGAATGCAATAAGCTACAGCGAAACTAAGATATTAAAGCAATAAGACAAAAGTTATAGCCTATCCCATACTTGGGGTCGACTTAATTTTTCTTAGGATCAACTCCATCCACTCTGGGGTCAACTCTAATTTTTCAAGGGTTGACTCCTCTTGGGTTCCGAAAAAATTAGCTTTCTGTCTATGCTTTCTATTCAACAGGGGTCGACGCATGAATCATTCCCTAGCATAGGGATCGTCCCATAGGGCATCCCCTCTGCATGCCATTTTGTACCAATGAGCCAGGGTAGACTCCAATCTTCCTAGGGTCGACTCCAATTTATATTTTTAATATAATATAATTAATTTTATATTTATGATTGTGATAAATAATTATTATTTTATTTATAATAAATTTTAAAAAATATAATTATTTATTACTATGATTAAAATAGATTTTAAAAAATTTAATTATAATTTTTTTAAAAAAAATAAAAGTTTATTAGCGATGGCATTAGCGACGGTATTAACGATGGTAATTGGAAATCATTTGCAATCTCAGAGCTTTCGAGATGCCATCTACCAATATGATCGTTGAGATTCTCTGAGATTTGTATTTGTGCGATCAATTGGACTCATTATCATAGCCATCATAGTAGATAAGTCTATTAATAAATTTTTTTTATTTATTTTAAATTTTTATATTTAAAAGCTTCATATGTTTAGGCTTGAGTTCGAGAGAAGATCTTGGGGATAAAAATTTAATCTAACCATCTAAACGATGGGTCTGGAGCTTCATATGTATCATCGAATGAAATAAGTAAAAAAAATCTATTGAGAATCGAAGTAGTATATCAAAATATACATCTCGTATCGACATATACACTTTCATATCAAAATTTATTAATAATATTTTATTTTTTTTATTACAGAATGTTGGGACATCCGCTCTCATCCACTAGCTACTGGAGAGGACGTACAGGAGCAGAAAGAGAATGAGGAGGACGACGAGGAGGATCTTATGTAATTTTTTTATATGTATATAATTTTAAATTTATAAAGCAGATTTATAAAATTATATAATTTATATTTTAATATTGTTGGATATAAAATACCCCCAGTCGAAGTTCGTAAAAGGCCGACCCTCCCAGGGCTCTTCCGGCTTCCGACCTTGTGTGGTGTCTTTCTGAACTCCCCCGGCTGTCCGAGCTTCTATAATACCATCCAGACTTCTCCAGCAGTCGACCTTCCATAGTGTCCTCCAGATTTCTCCAACGGACGAACTCCTATCATGCCATCCGGACTTCTCCAATAATGAGCTCCCCCATTCATCTATCGGACTGCTCCAAATGCTCTCCGGACTTCATTATCAGCCGACTTTCTACAATGATCGACTACCCTCTGAATCTCTTCCAGACTTCTTCCTACCACGAGTGACTTTACTTTGAACTTCTTCGAACTTCGTCAATGTTCGAGCTTCTCTAACAGCAGGACTTCTACAGTAACCAGACTCCATCCAAATTTCTACGACGGTCGATCGCCTTTCGGATTTCATCCGAGCTCCTATAGGAGCCGGATCCCAGTCAAACTTTTACAGCGGATGGATCCCAAACAAATTTCTACAACGGACGGGCTCCACCAGCCAGATCTCTACTCCAAATTTCTATTGCAAGTG
>NC_025996.2:56841817-56851255 GCF_000442705.2 Elaeis guineensis | reverse complement strand
CAGAGCCGTGCGAGTTTGTTACGAAGAGTAGTGGCGTCAGGGGTCGTTCATGGCCACGTAGAGTCTGTTACGGAGAGTGGAGTGGTGTCCGTTGTCGCGACTTGCCAGAGAGTGATGGAGCCACGCAGAATCCATTGCAGAGAGTGGAGTAGGATAGTGGCCATTGTCGTGACTTGCCAGAGAGTTCGGATCTGTCGGTTGGAGCTCGGCTGGGATATCTGATGGAGCGGAATGGCTCTATATCCCGTCGATCTAGGAGAAGCTCGGATATTTTCGAGGCTACTGATGAGTCTACTGTTGTCGGATGCCTCAGGCGCTGATGCTACAGGCGGGAGTCATCTGCTGTAGAAGCTTGGATGGAGACTGTTTGTTGATGAAGCCGATAGGAGTTCGATTGCTAGAGAAGTCCGTTGGATTTGCCTGATGTGGAAGCTCGTTTGAAGATTATCCGTCGGAGAAGTTCGATTTCATGAAGAATCTAGCAGAGGGTCGGTCGGCGGTGGACTTCGGATGGCGTTGGGAGGTTCGGCAGACACCGGAGGTGATCGGCCATTGTAGTAATCCAGCTGTCGGAGTCCATCCGTCGTAGAAGCTTGTCCGATATCCATCCGCTATGGAAATTCAGACAGAGTCTGGTTCTTGTAGAAGGCTGAAAGGAGACTGCTTATTGTAGAAGCTCGATCGAAGATCGATTGTCGTGGGAGCTCGGAGTAGCGACCTGACCGGTGGATCCTGTCCCATTGTAGAAGCTCGTCCGGGATCGGCTACGAAGAAGCTCAGCTGAAGTCTACCTATGATAATAGAAGTTCGGAAAAATTTGTTTACAGTAGAGACTCGAATGAAATTTGCTTACGGTAGATATCCGGGGTAGACCGCCTGTTGTAGGAGTTCGGAGTAGACCGCTCGTAGTAGAAGTTTGGAATAGACCACTCGTAGTAGAAGTTTGGCTTTCGCAAGGAGCTCGGTTGGAATCCTGAAGGTGGTCGGACCGTCGTAGAAACTTGGATGGATTTGATTACTGTAGAAATCTCGTTGTCGGAGAAGCTTCGGATATTGACGAAGTCCGAAAGAAGTTTGGAGAATAGTTAATCACTGTAGATAGGTCAGCTGATAGTTGAGGCCCAGAGAGCCTTTGGAGTGGCCCGGTAGATGGATGGAGAAGCTCATTGTTGGAGAAGTCCGGATGTATTATGGAAGCTCGGATAGTCGAGGGGTTCAGAGAGACGCCACACAAGGTCGGGAAGCCAGAAAAGTCCTGGAAGGGTCGTCCTTTACAAACTTCGACCGGAGGTATTTTATACCCAACACCAGTCCTCCTACTTTCGAGTTCGGGGTTCCGAATGAAGGAAGCATAGCGAAATTCTCACGGCCGAAGTTGCCCCCCTCGATTTTTACACTCGGTGGTTACTAGATATTTTGACGTTTGGCACGCTGGTACTGGAGCCTTTTCAAAAAAGATTTTTTTTTTTTTGGAATTTTCGCTGGAGCACTGCCCCAGGTACGATACAATAATGGTTTTACCAACTGTCGGCCACCTCCAGCCGTTTGCCACAATGAGTGGGCCACGCGGCGGTTATAGACTGGCCAGAGGAGTCCTGCAGTCATTATTGCACCAGACCCCATTACCTATTTAAACCCGCCTCCCCCTTTGGGGATCTTACTTTGCACGGGAGTTTCTTCGGTCCCCTCCTTCGTTGCCGTATGGGATGCGGACGCGGATTGGATGTCAGCCAAGAGTCTCAAAGCCCACAAGAGGGAAGGCGCTGCAGTTTTCGGGTTGGCGAAGAAGGTGAGGGTAGAAGAGACAGATCCGGCCACATTTCGCCTTGATCGCCCAGAGCCCGCGCTTGTGGCATATCTTTGAGCGCGAGTATTTCTCAGTCCTACGGAGGGGGGAAGCCAAAGGGGGACTGGGAAGAAGAAGTCAGAAAGAAGGAGAAATCCGATCTCAGAAAGAAGGTCATGCCTGCCGTCATTGTAAGGCAACGAAAGCCATGGCACAAAAAGGACGGCGTCTACATGTACTTCAAAGATAATACTGGAGTAATTGTTAATCCAAAGGGGGTCGGAAGAAGAAATCGGGTACTTAAAGCAATTCTCGATGATGGCTGAAATCGAGAGTTCGAAGTCTGATGGTATCGAGCTTTCTTGAAGCTCTTTTGCCTTGTATTCTTTTCTTTTCTTGTTGTTTCTCTTTTTTGGCCTTCAAGGCTTTGTAATGTATACTTCACTAATGAAATGAAAAAAAAAATTTTCCATTACCTTGTCCATTCTTGTATTAAATTTTGTTTATCGAACTTTTTTTGTCTTCCGTCTTGTTTGGCGTCCGGTGTTGTTTGTGATTCCTCGTCTATTCTTGCTTTGAGTTTTGTTTACCGAACTTCTTTTATCTTTTGTCTTGTTCGATGCCGATGTTGTTTGAAGTTTCCGATCATCGCCGTGTCGATTTGCCTTTTTAGTTGTGATCGTAGGTCTTTTCGAGGCCATTTGAGTTTGACGCTTCCTCCCGGTGCTCGAGCTTGGAGATCCGAACTTCTCATTACTTTGAGGAAGTCGATTTCTCCTCGGCCTGTGCTGAGTTTTCTTTTAGTGGCTGAAAATTTTTTATAGGAGTATCCTTCCTCATTGAGACGAGATCCCTCGGATCTTCGATGTAGTTTGTTTTTCACTTATCGCTGTAGTTCGTCGCTTTCCCTTTTCATCTCTCCCTTTTTTTTGTGTTCGAGTGAGGATTTTTCCTCTGCTCTTAATGGGGTCGTGAGAGTGTAGAGGAGCCATTGAGGAGGCTTTCCTCCTCATCCGGTCTTGATCGACTGAGTCTTTATTTGCATCAGGACGAGGTTCTCCTCTTATTTCTGACAGTCAGTTTCAGCTCATGTTAGGATGAGGTTCTCCTTCTGTCCTAACAGAGCTGTGGGGGGCACGTAAAGGCCACTGTGAGGGCCTCTCCCCCCATCTGATCTTTAAATAATCGGACCTTCGACTTTGCTCATGTTAGGATGAGGTTCTCCTCCTGTTTCTAACAAGACTGTGGGGGCACATAAGGCCGTTACAAGGGCCTCTCCCCCCATCTGATCTTTAAGTAACCGGACCTTCGACTTTGCTCATGTTAGGACAAGGTTCTCCTCCTGTTCCTAACAGGGCTGTGGGGCACATAAGGATCATTGCAAGGGCCTCTCCCTCCATCCGATCTTTAAGTAACCGGGCCTTCGACTTTGCTCATGTTAGGACGAGGGTTCTCCTCCTGTTCCTAACAAGGCTGTGGGAGCACATAAGGGCCGTTGCAAGGGCCTCTCCCCCATCCGGTCTTTAAGTAACCGGACCTTCGACTTTGCTCATGTTAGGATGAGGTTCTCCTCCTGTTCCTAACAAGCTTAATTTCGATTGTATGAGGGAGTTACTTCCTGTCGTTATAAGCTCATACTAAAAGAAAAATATGCAAATATGAAACTTTTATTTAAGGCAAAGTTATTGGTAATACATTCACAGATTTTTTGAATTCCATGATCGTGGAAGCTCTGCTCCTCTGAGCTCTTTTAGATAGTATGTTTCGGGCCAGACTACCTCCTTGACTTCATATGGTCCTTCCTAGTTCGGGGCAAGTTTCTCTTGATTCTGAGGTTGTGAGACAGCGGCTCGCCGAAGTACCAGATCCCCCACTCTAAAAGCTTTGCTTTTGACTTGAAAATTGTAGTAGCGGGCTACTTTCTGCTTGTAAGCTACCATTCGAACTTGAGCTGTCTCCCACTTTTCTTCTAACAAGTCGAGGTTGGCCTTGAGATCCTGTGGGTTGCATTGCTCGTCGAATGCCATGACCCATGCCGATGGAAGCTTGAGTTCAATCGGGATCACGGCCTCTGTCCCGAAGGCTAAGGCAAAGGGGGTCTCCCCTGTGGGCAATCTCTGAGTAGTTTGGTATGTCCATAACACATGATAAAGCTCGTCTACCCAAGTTCCCTTTGCCTTTTCAAGCCTCGCCTTGATACCTTGCAACAGAGTCCTGTTAGTCACCTCAGTCTCGCCATTTGCCTGTGGATGGGCTACCGAAGTGAAGTTATGGGAGATATTTAGGTCCTCGCAAAATTCAGCAAACTTTGCTCTAGCAAATTGCCACCCATTATTAGTAATGAGGGTCCTGGGCAAGTCGAACCTACAAATAATTGACTTCCAGATGAAGTCCTGCACTTTAGCCTTTGTGATTTTTGCCAAAGGTTCAGCTTCGACCCACTTGGTGAAATAGTCTATTGCCACCAGAAGGAACTTCCGCTGCTCGGATGTCATGAGAAAAGATCCAAGGATATCCATCCTTCATTGCGCAAACGGCCATGGGGCACTCAATGGTGTAAGTTCGGAGGCAGGTTGCCTTTGGATATTTGTATATCTCTGACACCGATCACACCTTCTGACATATTCGATGGAGTCGTGGTACATGGTAGGCCAGTAATAGCCTTGTCGGAGCAGTTTGTGGGATAAAGATCTGACCCCCAGGTGACTTCCACAGACTCTCCTCATGTACCTCCCTTAAGGTGAAGTTGGCTTCAGAAGGTCGGAGACATTTCAGGAGGGGCAAAGAGTACGATCTCTTGTATAGCTTGCCTTCATAGAGGATATATCGGGAGGCCTGGTTCTTAAGCTTCCGAGCTTCTTTTGCATCAGGAGGAAGAACCCCGTCCTTGAGGTATGCAACCAGTGGGTCGATCCAACTAGGTTCATGGCTGATCTCCATCACAAGCTGTGATTCTTCCATACTGGGGCACTTCAGAACTTCGAAGAAGACTTCTTTAGGCAGTTCGGCCAGGACCAGTGTAGCCAACTTGGAGAGAAGGTCGGCCCTGGTATTTTCTGCTCTTGGGATCTGCCTGATGTCGAAGCTGCCGAAGGTAGGGATGATCTCCTTTATCTTTTTGAGATACTTGGCCATACTGTCCTCCCGAGCTTCATAATTTTTGCTGACCTGCCCCACAACTAATTGAGAGTCACTGTAGGCTTGAAGCCGATCTACTTCTAATTCTTGGCAACCTTTAGTTCTGCAATCAGAGCTTCATATTCTGCTCTGTTATTGTCGCAGGAACTCGAAGTGCAGTGCATACTCCACGATAATTCCATCTGGATTGATCAAGATCAGGTCCATGCCTGCGCCTGACATGTTGGAGGAACCGTCCACGTAGAGGGCCCAAAAACCATCAGGGAGATCTGTTCTTTCTTCAGGAGAGTTCGGTTGGAGCCCTGGGTTATCGGCTTCATCCCGTCCCAGTTCGGCCTCTTTCGGGATAGTGCATTCCACCATGAAGTCTGCTAATATCTGGACTTTTATTATCGATCGAGGTCGATAGTCGATGTCGAACTTCGGAGCTCGATTGCCCATTTCGCTATTCTCCCAGAGGCATCTACTCGATGCAGAATCATCTTGATCGGTTGGTCGGTGAGCAGTGTTATGGTGTGTCCTTGGAAGTAAGGTCAGAGCCTTCGAGTTGCAATCAACAAGGCGTAAGTTAGTTTCTCTAACTTAGTATACCTGATTTCGGCGTCTCTCAATACTTGGCTTATGTAGTAGATCAGCCGTTGAATTTTTGCTTCTTCCTTAATCAGTACTGCTGCGAGGGCCACAGGAGAGACCGCCAGGTACAGGAACAACTCCTCTCCAGGCTCGGGCTTTGCCAATAGTGGAGATGAGCCGAGGTAGTTGTTCAACTCTTCGAACGCTTGCTGACATCTGGAGGTCCAACAGAAGTTCTTCGGCTGCTTGAGAGTCTGAAAGAAAGGCAGGCACCGCTCGGCCGACCTTGAGACGAAGTGATTTAGAGCCGCTACTCTCCCAGTAAGGCGCTGAACTTTCTTTATTGACTTTGGGACAGTCATTTTCTGGATGGCACGAATCTTTTCTGGATTTGCTTCGATCCCGTGCCTCGATACCATAAAGCCCAAAAATTTTTCTGAGGTTACTCCAAAAACGCACTTGGCTGGGTTCAGCTTCATCTTGTATTTTCAGAGAGCGCTGAAGGTCTCCTCAAGGTCGGCGACGTGGTTCATCAAGGATTTACTTTTTATGAGCATATCGTCCATATAGACCTCCATGTTGTGGCCGATCTGCTCTTTGAAGATCTTGTTTACCAGTCGTTGATAGATTGCCCCTGCATTTTTGAGGCCAAAAGGTATGATCCTGTAACAATAAAGGCCACGGTTAGTAATAAAAGTAGTTTTTTCTTCATCCTCTGGTGCCATCCCAATTTGATTGTAGCCAGAGAATGCATCCATTAAAGTGAGAAGCTCGTGGCCCGAGGTTGCATCCACCAATTGGTCGATTCTGGACAGAGGGTAACTGTCCTTCGAACAGGCTTTATTCAGCCTTTTGAAGTCTATACACATCCTCCATTTACCATTTGCCTTCTTAACCAGGACCACATTGGAAACCCAGCTCAGATAGTTGACCTCTCTGATGAACCCACTTTCAGGAGTTTATCAACTTCCTCAGCTATTGCCATTTGTCTTTCCGGCGCATGACTTTGAACTTTTTCTTTTGTCGGCCGGTATTTGGGATCAACAGCCAGACGGTGTTCCATAACTTCAGCATCGATCCCTGGCATGTCCGCCGGAGCCCAACCAAAAACATACGCATTCTCTTGTAAAAAATTGATGAGCTGAGTCCGCACCTCTTTCCCCAAGTTGGAGCCGATCTTCACCACGTGCTCTTCATTCCCATCATTCAAAGGAATTGAGACAAGATCTTCAATTGGCTCACCCTGTTCTTCAGCAAGGTCGTCGCGAGTGTCCAATCCATCAATCGGGCAAAGGTCGGATTGTCCCTTTCTCTGAAGGGCTATATTATAGCAATGTCTTGCCAGGGCTTGATCTCTTCTGACTTCTCCGACCCCCTGGCTAGTAAAAAATTTCAATTTCAAATGGTAGGTTGATACCACAGCTCGGAGGGCATTGAGGCCAGGTCAGTCGAGAATTGCGTTGTAGGCAGACGGCGTCCTCACTACCAGAAAATCCACTAGCACTCTAGATTGTTTTAGATACCGACCTGCAACTACAGTCAAGATTATTACTCCCTCCATTGGCACAGCATCGCCAGTAAACCCTACCAACGAAGAGCTAATCAGCCCTAATCGACCATCAGGGATGGATATTTTTGAGAATGCATCGTAAAACAAAATATCGACCGAGCTTTCACTATCAACAAGAATGCGACGTACATCATAATCAGCAATATTTAAAGAAACTACAACCGCATCATTATGAGAGAATTGGATCTCCCGGGCATCTTCTTCAGTAAAGGTTATAGGTCCTTCAGTTCTTTGTCGCTTGAGCGGTCCGGCCGATCCACTGGCCGCTTCCCTCCGGGGCCCTTTAGAGATGGTGTTGATGATTCTGATTGGAGGCCGATCTCCAGGCTGTTCTTCCCTCCTTCGCGGCTCCGGTTGCAGTAGGGCCCTTGGCCGATCTTTCCTACCTTCAGGTTGGCGTCGAATGAATCCGTCGACTGTCGTTGTCGGAGGAGGAGCCTGGGAAGTTGGAGGCGAGGTCGGGTCTTGCAAAAATCACTGAGATCTGGTCGCAGAGGCCGTGGATCGCCTGGTGGATGCCTTTCGGGGAGGCATCAGGTAGAGATCCAGTAGGAGAAGGAAAAGAGGATGTCAGAGAAGATGACCAGAGGCAGTTTCGTTGAGCACTCCTTTAAGAACAAGGGTACTGCGAAGATACAGCCCCTCTTCCTCTAGTGCCAATTCTGTTGGTGCAGAATTTTACCAAAGCCAGAGTTGCTGGAGTTGAGATGACCGCGGTCGCTGTCGGGACTTGCAAGGGAAGTCTAAACCGGAGTTGGAGGTGCTCCGGTAAGATCCTCCGATGCTCAAGTCAGTACTCTGCTTCAACAGAAATAGAGTGCTCGAGTGAAAATTTTAGCAGAGTTTCGAGATAGGGTTTAGAGCTTAGAGAAGAACATATCTGGGGGTCCCTTTTTATAGATGGAGAGCGTAACTGATTGACAGCGACATCTGTAACCACCTGGTAGTGGGCTATTCAGAGCCACACAGAGTTTGTTACATAGAGTAGTGGTGTCAGGGGTCGTTCATGGCCACGTGGAGTTTGTTATGGAGAGTGGAGTGGTGTCTGTTGTCACGACTTGCCAGAGGGTGGTGGAGCCACGCAGAATCTATTACAGAGAGTGGAGTAGGATAGTGATCATTGTCGTGACTTGCCAGAGAGTTCGGATCTATCAGCTGGAGCTCGACTGAGATATTTGATGGAGCGAAATGGCTCTCTATCCCATCGATCTAGGAGAAGCTCAGATGTTTCTGAGGCTGCTGACGAGTCTACTATTGTCGGATGCCTCAGGTACTGATGCTACAGGCGGGAGTCATCTGCTGTAGAAGCTTGGATGGAGACTGTCTGTTGGTGAAGCACGGTAGGAGTCCGATTGCTAGAGAAGTCCGATTGAAATTTGCCTGATGTGGAAGCTCGTCTGAAGATTATCTGCCGGAGAAGTCCAGTTTCGTGAAGAATCTGGCGGAGGGTTGGCCGGCGGTGGATTTCGGATGGCGTTGGGGAGGTTCGGCAGACACCGGAGGCGATCGACTGTTGTAGTAATCCAGCTGCTGGAGTCCATCCATCGTAGAAGCTCGTCCGATATCCATCCGCTATGGAAGTTCGGACAGAGTCTGGTTCTTGTAGAAGGCTGAAAGGAGACCGCTTATTGTAGAAGCTCGATCAAAGATCGGTTGTCGTGGGAGCTCGGAGTAGCGACCTGGCCGGTGGATCTTGTCCCATTGTAGAAGCTCATCTGGGATCCGGCTACAAAGAAGCTCAGCCGAAGTCTACCTGTGATAGAAGTTCGGAAGAAATTTGTTTACAGTAGAGGCTCGAATGGAATTTGCTTATGGTAGATATCCGGGATAGACCGCCCGCTGTAGGAGTTCGGAGTAGACCGCTCGTAGTAGAAGTTCGGAGTAGACCGCTCGTAGTAGAAGTTCGGCTCTCGCAGGAGCTCGGTTGAAATCTTGAAGGTGGTCGACCGTCGTAGAAACTTGGATGGAGTCTGATTACTGTAGAAATCTCGTTGTCGGAGAAGCTCGGATATTGACGAAGTCCGGAAGAAGTTTGGAGAATAGTTGATCATTGTAGAAGGTCGGCTGATAGTGAGGCCTAGAGAGCTTTTGGAGCGGCCCGGTAGATGGATGGAGAAGCTCATTGTTGGGGAAGTCCGGATGGTATTATGGAAGCTCGGATAGTCGAGGGGGTTCAGAGAGATGCCACACAAGGTCGGAAGTCAGAAAAGTCCTGAAAGGGTCGGTCCTTTTCAAACTTCGGCCGGGGGTATTTTATACCCAACACCACCTATATCTAGCAACATCTCATCACCACCACCTATGGTCATCATCCAAAGCCTAGAATTGATCCTTTGATGAAAAATTCTTATTCTAGCTAATTTTGGAGTTT
>NC_025996.2:56819317-56836817 GCF_000442705.2 Elaeis guineensis | reverse complement strand
CACCATCTCCTCTCCTCTCAAACCCCCCACTGGCCATTAGTGAATATTTTTTATATTGTTTCTTATTATTATTTCTCATTATTTGTGTTTATATTGAGAGGATAAATACAAACTGTAAATAATCTTGGATAGGATAAACACTTCATCTACGATAAACAATAAGAGAGGAGGATAAATATTAAGTTTGAAAATAAATACAAACTATCAGAGGATAAATACAAACTCTAAATAATAAATAAAAATTATGAATAATAAACACATACAGACTGCGAATAAACACAAACTTTGTACAAATAAATAGAAATTCCCAATAATAAATACAAATTTCATATCGATAAAATTTTTTTTTAAGGATAAACATAAACTCGAGATTCAAAAGTTAAGTAATCCTAGGGTCCATCCACGATAAACAACAACAAGAGAGGAAGAGATAAGGATAAACACTAAGTCCTACGAAAATAAACCCAAACTATCAGAGAATAAACACAAACTTCAAATAATAAATAAAAATTATGAATAATAAATACATAGCGACTATGTAGATAAACAGAAATTATGAATAATAAATGCAAACTCTGTACCGATAAATAAAAATTTTTCAGGATAAACATAAATTTGGATTGGATTTTGATGGAGTTTATATTTATTATTTAAAGTTTGTATTTATTATTTAGAGTTTGTATTTATCCTCCGATAGTTTATATTTATTTTCGCAGTACTTAGTGATTATCCTCCTTCCTCTCCTGTTATTTATCATGGTGGACCAGGACCACTCGACGAGTTTGTGTTTATCCTGAGGAGTTTCTATTCATCGGCACAGAGTTTATGTTTATTATTCATATTTTTTATTTATTATTTGAAGTTTATATTTATTTTTAAAGTTTTTATTTATTATTTAAAGTTTATGTTTATCTTCAGATAGTTTATATTTATTTGGATAGGACTTAGTGTTTATCATCCTCTCTTATATTTTATCTTGGATGGGCCATTGGATCACTTAACCTTTAAACCCTGAGTTTATATTTATTCTGAAAAATTTTTATTTATCAGCACAAAGTTTGTGTTTATTATTCATAATTTCAGTTTCATGCAAAGGCCCAAATTATGACCCGACCCAAAGAGCCTACGTTATGATCCTAATGAAATTTTTTTATGAGATTTGTGGTGTTTACCTTGAAATATTTTTGTTTATCAATACTTTACTATGCAAACTGCTATCATCTATCACCATGATGGATTTCTGACAGCTTTCAGAGTTGTGCATGGGCACCTTTAGCCTTCATGAACATTTTTTTTATCTTCATAGAGCAGAGGACCCACATCCTCTTCTTCCTCCTTCATTCATGGAATAGGATTAATAAATCAATAAAATTTAAACCTAAAATTAGAGAGATTGACAAAGGAAGCTAGAAGGATTCATGAAGGAAGCTGGAAGGATTCATGAAGGCACCTTCAGGTATCTTCTCTCTTCATCGTATATAGGTGCCTACAATTCATATAGGTGCCTACATGCGGAGAAGGTTGCCGACGGGTCGGTGGAGGCCAGTGGTGGCACAGCTAGATCCAATAGACGTACGAGCACCTTGCTTAGGAGCATGTAGCACCTATATATGAATTGTAGGCACCTACATGTGAATTGTAGGCACCTATAATTCACTGCAATTCATGTAGACACCTACATACGAGAGGAGACCACCGACGGAGGCTGCTGACGGAGCAACTAGGCTCGACGAACATGCGAGCACCTCGTCTAGGAGCATGTAGTGCCTACATGTGAATTGTAGGTGCCTACATGTGAATTGTAGGCACCTACAATTGATGTAGGCGCTTAAAATTCATGTAGACATCTACATGCGGAGGCCTCCACTGGCGGCAGTGCAGCCAAGCCTGGCAGACACGTGAGCTTCTCGCCTAGGAGCATGTAGGTGCCTACATGTGAATCGTAGGTGCCTATAATTCACATGTAGGCACCTACATACGAAGGAGACCACTGACAGGATGATGGAGGCTGATGATGGACTGACAGAGGCCGACGGTGGTGCATCCAGATTCGACGGACGCACGATGCCTTGCCTAGGAGCATGTAGCACCTACATGTGAATTGTAGGCACCTACAATTCAATTGTAGGTGCCTACATGTGAATTGCAGGTGCTGCCTACATGCTCCATATAGGTGAGGCGTGCATGTCCGTCGAGCCTGGCAACATTGCCACCAGTCTTTGTCAGCCCACTGCGCCTGTGAGCCATGCCAATTGCTTCGGACTTCTCTCACACGTATCTTCACTGTCTGAACTTTATTTGGGATGTTCTTGGCTCGTTGGATCGGAAGAGGTGGGTGTTGTTGGGAATTCTATTCTAAAGTCAATTATATAGGTTGTAGATGATTGTGCTCCATACATGTATATAAATTATAAAATGATAAATATTATCTGGTAGATTTATCATAAGGAATATATCTTCCAAAATAGAACTCATATGTTATGATGAAATCCTTAGAACTACTACCAAAATGATAAAAGAGAATTTATCATATGGTTCTTAAATCCTACTCGCGATCAAATGATACAATTATTACAAAGACAATAATTGTATCGAGTGTAGGTCATTGTGTGTCATATTGGTTGGTTATCCTCTTAACCAAAATGTGTGGTGACATGGATATGGCATATGGGTGATTTATAGGAGTACATTTCACTGAACGTGATCACTTTCGGAGCACTCTGCTGTCAAGGGTTGCTCTGATGGGATATGGGTATATGTGTCTCTCTGACTTGAGACTGCCTTGGTGACTTGCAAGTAACTCACTGAACTTTGATGCCAGACAATCTGAATTTTTAATTGATGATGGAAGGTCTCTGGGTGCAGTCAAGTACTTGTAAAGTCTAAGTGCGAGTCAAGATGGGATTGACCGCTCTAAGTAAAATTAGAGATGATGCATCATTGTGTTTCAATTTAGCAAAACTTTGACCAAAATAATCTTAATGAAGAGTCACAGAATTTTTAAGATTGAGACATAATGAGGACCACTCTTCCTGAGTTGACTGTTTAACCCTTAGTCATCCTTGAACATCAAGTATCAAAGGGATGAATTACACGATAACTATATCCACATAGATTCTAGAGTATTACTGGGCATACATTCGGCCTATCTGGACGTCGGATCCCATTGCTAGATGGTTACATCGATTAGTATAAAAATTATTCTTATTCTACTGGCTTAGGTTCGAATCTATGGGGTCACACACATAGAAGTACCTATCTAATCAAGTGGCTGATCGATGATTATGAATCATTAAAGATTTAATTATCAATGAGACTAATGATTAATCCTATGCAAAGATTACAATAAATAATTTACTAATGGTTAATAAATTAAAAAAATAATTAATTAATATTTTGATTATTAATTGGCTCAATTTGATTAAGCAATAGAGATTGGATCAGATCTAATTGAATTGGATTCAATTAGATTAGCTTTGGATTGATTGGATGCATCTCTATTAAATAACAGGGCTTGTTCTAATTGATCTCAGGATTACAAATCAAATTCTAAATTGAATATGATTCAATTAGTTTTATATAGACTTGGATTGGATCAAATTCTATTGGATAATAGGCTTGGTTGGATCAAGATCTATTATCAAATAGCTTTCCTAATATCCATTAAGATTCTATCTCTAGATCAATGGGGTTTTAATCTAACTAATTCTCAATTAGATTGAGGCCTAATTGATTTCATAATTGGGTTAGGATCTAATTAGTTAGTTTGTTATAAGTAATTTCTAAATTGGTTAGGATTGGATCCAAGAATTAGTTAGAGTTTAACCAAGATTCTTGAATCCTATTTGGAATAGGACTCAACCAACTCCTAAACACCCCATGTGCTACTTATTCCCATGCCCCAACCCTTCTTAACATGAGAGATCCCATGCCCACAAGAGAGTTGTGCCCCCTCTCTTCTCTTGTGTGAAAAAGGAGATGTCTCTCCCTTCTTCATGTTGCAAAAATAAGGAGGGGGGCATCCAAGAGTTGGATGCCCCAAAAATCTCACACGTCAAGCCCTCTCTTCTCCTCCCTTATTGAAAAAATTTTGAGAGACTTTTTTGTTGGTTCTTAGGCATAAAAGAGAGGCTTCTCTATTGATTTTATAGAAAAAAATTGGAGAAAAAAAATTCTTCTCAATGAGAGAAAGAGAAGGAAGAAGAAGGATTGTCTTTCTTGTGCGTAGCCTTGAAGAAGAAGGAGTTTTTCTTCTAGATTTTTTTTTACTTTTTTATAGAATAAAAATTAGATTAGATCTAATTTTAACATAAAAATTTAGAGAAAAAATATCAAAAAAATTTAGTTGGGCGTTTGGGGCTTCCTAGAGTTCTAGATCAAGGAGAAAAGGGAGAAGAAGAGAGAAGAACGGTACTTCTTTTGGGTCTCTCTTGTGGGTTCTTCTAGTGCTCAAGATTTCATATAATTTTTAGCATGAGAAATCAGATTATATCTAATTTTTATCATAAAAAATTAGAGAAAATTTTTTTTCTTAAAGGTGTGAAAGGAAGAGAGAAAGATTCTCTCTTGTATGTGAGAGAATTGAGAAGAAAGGATTCTTCTCATGATCTCTATTGTAGAGATCTGATGCGTGGATGCAGGAAGAAAAAGAAAGGATCTCTTTATTCTTCATCTTCTTTGTATTTCTCTTAGATCAGCGAAAGCATGGTATCTTTGCAAGCTAGCACTCTCTGAGAGATCGATCAGCATAAGGACTTCATGTGGATACCCATAGAGGCCGGACACATATACGACTGCCAAGCATCATAAGGAGCCAATTACCATAGATTTTGAATGCGGTGATCTACTATCCACACTCAGATATGAAGTTTCAAATTCAATTAATATTTAGATATAATCTAAATATAAATTAGATATGATCTGATTACATATAGATATGATCTATACTTGCTGAATTTTAGATTTTAGATTTGCATACATGCATATTAGTTCATATCATAGATCCTGTATGATAATTTTAGATTTGATCTATGTATGCATTTTAGATTAAATCATTTAATCTATATATATTTTGCTGTAAAAAATTTTAAAAATACATGCACGAAACCCACCATGCTTCCCTTTAAATGGTATCAGAGCAAGGTTTATTATGACATGAACATATATGCATGTAGAGTTGAAATATAAATTTAACAATGCATGAGATGTGTTATGATCTGAGTTTAGATATGATCTAATATAAAATCAGATCTAATATAATTTAGATTTGATCTAAATTTTTGCATATATGATATGTGAATTAAATTAGATGTTCTGAGTAGCAAAGTACTTGGATTGGGTAATCATTAGGCCGTCCGGTCATAGGAGCAAATAGGTTACATGACTCTCTCTTCTCATTCAATGGGGTGCTCTTCATGTGTGTAAGGGTGCCACTGTGAGATCCCATAAAAAAAAAATGAAAGGAAAAATTTACTTTCTGTAAAATCTAGATATTGAAATCCTAGGATTTGTTGTATGTGATACAAAGCATAGTTGTATGAAAAATAAAATATCTAATCTGTATGATTAAAATTATTTTAATCATAAAAATAAAATTTAGAATCATAAAATATTTAGATATGATCTAAAGTTTGTTATGATTGATTTTATTTCAGTTTATGCGAGAATTTTCAGATCTAAAACTATATGATACTTTTTGGCATGCTAATTGAGCCGACTAGTTTTGAATTGAGTCGACCCAATTTCTTGCTTTAATCGATTCAATGCTGACTATCTGATCCAGTTGTCTCAGGCCAAACAGTAATGGTTACTGTTTATAATCAGTTAGCCGACTAAGTATTAGACTTAGTCGACCTATGAAGTGAGCCAACTCAATTCAAGGGTGAGCTGATCTAGTTTTCGAAACAAAAAATTTTGCATAAAAATAATGTAAAATTATTTTACAAAATTGAAATGATTTTAATTAATAACCTTAATCCATGTTAATGCTATACTAAATTAAGAATTAAAAAATATATTTTAGATCTAGAATTGTGATTAAAGATTTAACATATTGCATAAAACATGGGGCATGAGATAGCTCAAATCAGATCTTTTTAATTGGGTTAGACCTAAAGTTAGAATCAAAGACTTAATGGACTAAAAAGAGTTGTTGATCTAATCTAATCAATAGTTGATTTAGATTAGATCAAGGATACTCTAGATCAAAAATAATAGTTATAATTAATCGAGTCCATATTTTTGATTAAACTAAATGGACTTTGATTGAGGCTCAAAGGTTGAGCCTGAGTTATTAGATTGATTAAATCATTAGGTGACTTGAGTTGACCCATGTTATTAAGGTTAATCATATGACTGATTTAGGTGCCCTGTACTGACTTGTCTCTAGTCCTTCTCATGACTTGGTGAAGTTAGTGAGAGAATTTATGACATATCGGTTGGACCTGCTAGTCCTAGTCCTTTTCATGACTTGGCAAAGTCAGTGGAAGGATTTATGACTTGTAGATCGACTAATATCTTCTAAAAAATTTAATCAAATCTTTTAAATTATTAGGTCCATAAAATGAGCTATTTATGGAGATAACTAGATCATAGTCTTCCATTAAGGTGAATGATAATGGATCCATTATTTCTGATTGATATTGTAGGCACCATCCGTCTGGTGTTCTCTCTAAATGATGGAATTATCATTTATCATATGATAACTTTGTTGAACTATTTGATGGATGGTTGGGTTGATCGAACCATCCTCGGGCCTGATCATTCTTCGACTAAAATCACTGAGTAGGTTCATGTAAATGGTTGGACCTAATTGGGACTTTCAGTGGAGGCCCATCGTCTACTGAAATGAAACATGAGGTGAAATTAAATACTAGAAGTTGTTTGAAAAAATAATTGGTTAAGAATCTACCCATAGATGCATATGGGTTGACTGAGCCATCCTCGGACTTATATGCAGTCTATGTGAATTCTAGTATCCGTTAAAAAATTAAGATAATTCTTTGAATTAGAGGTAGAGGCTGCCAATTAATATAAAAGAGTGGAAGAACCTTTAGACTAAAATCTAAGTCTTTAGGCTTAAAATAGTTCATATACTTATAGGTCAATTGTTCTCTTTTCAGAAATGGCTAGAAAATTATCGCTCTCTTCACTGTTAGATAGTGAAAATATTATCAGACTTAACTTTGATAGCCAGTATTAGAAGTTGAGTATAGTTTTGGATAAATTGATCAAGAAGTCTCAGGCTAACTCAAACAGGCTTAAAAGAGAAATTAACAAATGGTTGCTGGTCAAGATAGTTATATGATAACTCCTTGAAGTTTCTCTATTGATAATACTACTACCTAGGTATAGAATACCGATAATATAAGTCATGTTTGTAAATAATTACAAAAGACTTCAGGATAGTAGAAGATTTAAAAATGGCAAGAGACTCCTGAATGTAAGACATGGAAGTTTGTTCCAGTCTTAACATTCAGAATCGTCGAGCTTATTTTCAATTATGACCATGTCATTTAAGTGATTGTCACTATTATCTAATCTTATTGATGGTGTCAATAAGAATGATTGTTGTAATATCATTGTGAATGATACTACAATAATGAGTGGATAATTGAAAATAACATAAACTCAATACCATAGCCTGTTAGTGTAAAGTACACTTCTAACTAGCATCCTAGATTAGATAATGTCACTAAAGTCTGCCTTTGGCATAATTGACTTAGTCACCTTTTATTAGAAAGGGTGAATCAGCCAGCAATATTCTGAGTTTGGTACATATTGATGTATTTACACTCATGAACATTAGTACTAAAAGAAGGCTTACTACTTCATTAAAATCTCTGATGACCTATCTTGACATGGATACATCTTGCTTATGAAGCACAAATCTGAATCGATTGAAATGTTCAAACGATTCCATAATGAGGTAGAAAAATAAACTACAAAGAGTATTAGAATTCATCGGTTTGACTGATGAAGTGAATACCTTTATAGCAAGTTTTGACATGTCTTGAAGAAAATTAGATTCTCTCTTAATGGACCTCTCTTGCGACATCACTATTTAAAAAAGATGTCTGAAAGGAGGAATTAAACCTTGTTAGACATGGTTCGGTCCACTATGGGGTTTGCTAGTCTACCTGAGATTATATTTTAGAGACTACTTGATATGTGCTCGAGAACATTTTGAGCAATCGATCACCAAAACTCCATTTAAGATATGGACTTGGATAATTCGATACTCTCTTACTTTAACATTTGGGTGTCAAGCTTATGTGAAATATTCACAAGCCGACTAGTTTGGATCTTGATTTGATAAATATATTATTAAAGATATTTTTTTTTACCTTCCCGATGGATATGAGATGTTTATGAATCTTAAAGTATTTTTTTTTGAAAAAAAAATTTCTTGATGAAGAAATTGATACTGTTAAGACCAAACTTGATGAAGCTTGATAGGTAGAGGAACCAACTCTGACACAAACCAACAGAACCAAAGTTGATTAGATCAAATCCAGAGCTCGATGTAAAGGCATCCTTGAATAGATATGATAGAGTACCTTATCAGCCGAACAGATACTTCGATTTTTAAGTTTGGAATAAAGATTTGATCTCCCATATGGATGCAATGCAGGGATCTAACTTTGAGAAGTGATTTGGAGCTATTAAATCTGAAATGAGGTCTATGAAGATCAACGATGTATGGACATTCATTGATTCACTTAAAGGGGTAAGACCCATAGGGTGTGAGTGGATTCTAGATGGATTAGAGGTGCTGACGGAAAGGTGGAGACCTATTAATTCTGTTCGGTTGCCAAAGAACTTCATTTAAGTTATAGTATTGACTATGATGAGAAGTTTTCCTTATAACAATCCTCAAGTCCATTCAGATTGAATCAAACTTCTTAAAGTTGGAATATACGTTTTGAACATATAGTTTGGTTGAGAATGAAACAGAATTCTGTATGTATAAATATGCTGATAGTTCTGTAAAAGTATTCTTTATGTTGTTTGGATGAAATTTTTTTAATCGAAAATGACATCTGTACATTACAGAGAATAAAAGCTTGGTTGTCATCTCCATTCTCCATAAAGGTTTGGAAGGTTATTAGAACCATCCTTATGTATTTGTGAAGTACTAAGAATCAATGGCTCGTTTATGGAGAGTCTGACTTAAAACTTATGAAATATTGATTTCAGTTTCTAGTAGGATCGAAATGACAAAAGTTGTATCAGGTAATGTTTTTATCCTAAAAAGAGGAGCGACATGCTAGAAAAGTTCCATGCAATAGTCAGTAGCCAATTTTATTTGTGATACAGAGTTCTTTACGATATTTGATGCTGGTAAAGAAGTTATTTGGTTATAAAAATTCATCAGTGAGCATAGAGTGGTACCTTCCATTGATGGTCCAATTTTTCTATATTGACAGTCATACTGGAGTCATAGCTCAAACTGAAGAACCAATGTTTCATTTGAGAACCAAATATTTTCTACATTACAATCACCTTGTTCGATAAGATCAAAATAAAGTCGACCTTAGGAAGTCGACTAAAAGGAGAACTTGACCGACCTATTGACTAGAGCAATTGGATATAATGAGTTCGATGATCTCAAATGAAAAATAGATATTTGATACCAATCTGATTGGCTTTAGTCTAGTGGGAGTTATTGGAAATTGTGTCTTAAAGTCAATTATCTAGGTTGTAGATGATTGTGCTCCATACATGTATATGAATTATAAAATGATAAATGTTATTTGATAGATTCATCATAAGGAATACAACTTTCAAAATAGAACTTATATATTATGATGAAGTCCTTAGAACTACTACCAAAATGATAAAGGAGGATTTATCATGTGGTTCTTAAATTCTGCTCGCAACCAAATGATACAATTGTTACAAGAACGATAATTGTATCGAGTGTAGATCATTGTGTGCCATATTGATTGGTTGTCCTTTTAACCAAGGCATGTGGTGACACGGGTATGACATATGGGTGATTTGTAGAAGTATATTTTATTGAGCGTGATCACTTCTGGAGCACTCTGCTGTCAAGGATTGCTTTGATGGGATATGAATATATGTGTCTCTCTGATCTGAGACTGCCTTGGTGACTTGCAAGCAACTCACTGTACTTTGGTGCCAGACTATCCAAATTTCTAATTTGATGATGGAAGGTTTCTGGGTGAAGTCAAGTACTTGTGAAGTCTGAGTGCGAGTCAAGATGGGATTGACCGATCCAAGTAAAATTGAAGATGATACATCACTGTATTTCAATTTAGCAAAATTTTGATCAAAGTAATCTTAGTGAGGAGTCACAAAATTTTTAAGGTTGAGACACAATATGGACCAATCTTTCTGGGTTGACAGTTTAACCCTTAGTCATCTTTGAGCATCAAGTGTCAAAGGGATGAATTATATGGTAACTATATCTACATAGGTTCTAGAAATTACTGGGCATACATTCGGCCTATCTAGATATCAAGTTTCATTGCTAGATGGTTACATCGATTAGTATAGAAATTATTCTTGTGCTACCGACTTAGGTTTGAACCTATGGGATCACACATATAGAAGCACCTATCTGATCAAGTGGCTGATCGACGATTATGAATCGTTGAAGGATTTAATTATCAATGAGATTGATGATTAATCTTATGTAAATATTATAATAAATAATTTACTAATGATTGATAAATTAAAAGAATAATTAATTAATAATTTGATTGTTAATTGGCTCAATTTGATTAAGCAATAGGAATTGGATCAAACCTAATTGAATTGGATTTAATTAGATTGGCTTTGGATTGATTGGATGTATCCTTATTGAATAACAGAACTTGTTCCAATTGATCTCAGAGATGTAAATTAAATTTTAAATTAAATATGATTTAATTAGTTTTATATAGACTTGGATTGGATCAAATACTATTGGATAATAGACTTGATTGGATCAAGCCCTATTTTCAAATAGCTTCCCTGATATCCATTAAGATTCTATCTCTGGATCAATGAGGTTTTAATCTAACTAATTTTCAATTAGATTGGGGCTTAATTTGTTTCATAATTGGGCTAGGATCCAATTAATTAGTTTGTTATAACTAATTCTTAAATTGGTTAGGATTGAGTCTAAGAATTAGTTAGAGTTTGATCAAGATTCTTGAATCCCATTTGAAATAGGACTCAACCACCTCCTAAACACCCCATGTGCTACTTATTCCCATGTCCCAACCCCTCTTAACATGAGAGATCCCATGACCATAAGAGAGCCGCACCCCTTCTCTTCTCTTGCATGAAAAAGGAGACGTCTCTCCCTTCTTCATGTCGTAAAAATAAGGAGGGGGGTCCAAGAGTTGGATGCCCTAAAAATCTCACACGTCAAGCGCTCTCTTCTCCTCCCTTCTTGTAGGAATTTTGGGAGACTTTCTTACTGATTCTTGGGCATAAAAGAGAGGCTTCTCTGCTAATTTTATAGTAAAAAATTAGAGAAGAAAAGTTCTTCCCAATGAGAGAAAGAGAAGGAAGAAGAAGGATCATCTTTCTTGTGCACAGTCTTGAAGAAGGAGTTCTTCTTTCAATTTTTTTTTCTACTTTTTTCTAGGATGAAAATTAGATTAGATCTAATTTTTAATATAAAAATTTAGAGAAAAAATATTAAAAAATTTGGTTGGACATTTGGGCCTTCCTAGAGTTCTAGATCAAGGAGAAAAGAGAGAAGAGAGAAGAACGGTTCTTCTCTTGGGTCTCTCTTTTGGGTTCTTCTAGAGCTCAAGATTTTATATGATTTTTAGTATAAAAAATTAGATTAGATCTAATTTTTATCATAAAAAATTAAAAAAAATTCTTCTTAAAGATGTGAAAGGAAGAGAGAAATGTTCTCTCTTATGTGTAGGAGAATTGAGAAGAAAGGGTTCTTCTCATGATCTCTATTGTAGAGATCTGATGTGTGGATCTAGAAAGAAAAAAAGAGGGTCTGCTTATTCTTCATCTTCTTCATATTCTTCTTAGATCAGCCAAAGCATGATGTTTTCGTGAGCTAGCACTTTCGGAGAGATCAATCAGCACAAGAGCTTCGTGTGGATACCCATAGAGGTCGGACACATGTGTGGCTGTCAAGCATCATGAGGAATCAATTATTATAAATTTTGGATATGGTGATCTACTACCTATGCTCAGGTATGAAGTTTCAAATTCAATTAATATTTAGATATGATCTAAATATAAATTAGATATGATCTGATTACATATAGATATGATCTATACTTGTTGAATTTTGGATTTCAGATTTGTATACATGCAAATTAGTTCATGTCATAGATTCTATATGGTGATTTTAAATTTGATCTATGCATGTATTATTGATTAAATCATTTAATCTATATATGTTTCACTATAAAAAATTTTAAAAATACATGCATGAAATCCACCATACTTTTCTTCAGGTGTGGGGTGCCCACATCTCTCTGTCACATTTTTTTTAATGGTGAATGATGACTCCTTTATGAAGGTGGCTTCAGTACTATAGCATAATGGGAGGAGGACGGTGGCATCGCATCACAGTCAATGCATGCTTTCTCTATCGCATCTCTTTTTTTTTTTTTAAACAATGCCAGATCAGCTAACGGGTGAGAGAAGTCCTCCGTTTACTTTTTAAAAATATCTTGAAGATGCGCGTCAATCCAATGGTTGGAGAGTCGATCGGATATAGGCTGAAATTTGATCAATAAGAGCCTAGTCTACTTCTATATATATATATACATATGTATACATATATACATGTTGGGTATAAAATACCTCCAGCCGAAGTTCATAAGAGGCCAACTCTCCCGAGATCCCTCCGACTTTGTGCGGCATCTTTTCTGGATTTCTCCGACAGTCGAATTTCTGACCTAGTGCGATGCTTTTCTAAACTCCCCCAACTGTCTGAGCTATGATAACGCCCTTCCAGACTTCTTCAACGACGAACTTCTTCAGTCATTCACTGTACTGCTTCAAATGCTCTCCGGGCTTCACTATCTACCGACCTTCTACAATGATCGACCGTTCTCCAGACCTCTTCCAGATCTCTTCCAGCCGTGACAGATTCTAATCCGAACTTTCCAGACTTTGTCCACGGCCGAACTTCCCCAAGGATAGATTTCTACAGCAACCCGACTCACCCATATTTCTACGACGGTCGACCGCCTTTTTGATTTCATCCGAGCTCCTACGGGAGCCGGACCTCTGCCCGAATTCCTATTGCAGGTAGACTTCATCCGGACTCCCGCTACAAATGGTCTACTCCGAGCTTCTATTACAAGCGACCTACTCCAAATTTCTACTACGAGCGTCCACGTCGGATCTCTACTGTAAGCCTTTATCCGAGCTTCTATTGTGAACGAATCCCTTCTGGACTCCTGTTGCAGGCAGGCTTCAGCCGAGCTTCTTCAATAAACGATCCCCATCCGGACTTCTTGGGAATCAGACTCCGATCGAACTTTGTAGCGGATAGATGTCGGACGAACTTCTACGACAGACGGGTTCCAGCAGCCGGGGCTCCCCCAACAGCCAATCGCCCCCGGCGTCTGCCGTACCTCCCCAGCCATCGACCTCAAATAATGTTAGCCAGACTTCAATAGCGCCGATCGGATTTCCTCAGAACTCTCCAGACCCCCCCCAGTGGGTGACCCTCTCCAACGCCATCTGAAATCCACTGCCGATCGACCTACTGTCAGATTTCATATAAAATCGAACTTCACCAACAGAAAGCTTTCGTCCGAGCTCCTACAGCAGATGACTTTCACCTAAAATGTCAGCGACCTCAGGACATCCGGGCCTCTCCCAGAATGACGATGTGAAGAGCCGCTCTGCTTCATTAGGCATCCTAACCGAGCTTCGACCGACGGATCCGAACTCTCTGACAAGTCATGACAAGAGCCACCACCCTGCTCCACTTCCTACAACGGATTCCACGTGGCACCACCACTCTCTGGCAAGTCACAACAACAGACACCACTCCACTCCCCACGACAAGCTCCACGTGGCTCTGAGCAGCCCTGACACCACTACTCTCCGCAACAAACTCCTTATGACCTTGAACGGTCCACTACCAGGCGGTTACAAACATCACTATCAATTGTTATGCCCTCCGCCTATAAAAAGGGGACCCCAGATACGTTATTCTCTAAGCTCTAATCTCTATCTCAAAACTCTGCTAAAATTTCCATTCGAGTACTCCATTCTTGTTGAGGCAGAGAACTGACTTGAGCATCGGAGGGTCTTACCGGAGCACCCCCAACTCCGATTTAGACTTTCTTTGCAGGTCCCGACGATGGCCGCGGTCATCCCAGCTCCTGCTTCTCCGATGCCGGCAGATTTTTGCACCAACAGAATTGGCACTAGAGGAAGGGCTGTGTCTTTGCGGTACCCTTGTTCTTAAAGGAGTGCTCAACGGGACTGATTCTGATCATCTTCTCTGACATCCTCTTCTCCTTCCTCTACTAAATCTTCGCCTAATGCCTCCCTGCAGAGCATCCACCAGGCGATCCATGACCTCTGCGGCCAATCTCAGGCTCCGACCTCACCTCCAGTCTCCCAGGCTCCTCCTCCTCCTCTGGCGACGGCGGTCGATGCGGAGCAATTTGACCTGCTGGTTCAGCAGGTCAGAGCCTTGCTGAAGCAGTGCAGGTCATGCGACAGCAGCAACAGTCGCAGGCGTCGGTGCAGTTGGAGAGAACGTCGTCGGAATTCAAAATCTGACAGTTGGGTGGGCCACTTGGGCCAGTCACCCCGTCTTTCCTGGAAAGATAAATTCGAGGGTGGAGAACCCTCAATCCGATCACGATTCTACTCCTGGAAGATCTCTACCTCCATTCTGCCTGAAGACCCTCGAGACCCGCAGTCAAGAGGACTTGCTGGATCGAAGGCTCCAGGAGATGGACCGGCGGATCGAGGATCTCCGCCACACTCCCCCCGCTTATGGTGAAGACATCTGTACTGACCCTCCCTTCTCTCAAATGATCATGCAGGAACTGATCTCGCCAAACTTCAAGCTCCCTCAATTCGAAAGCTATGACGGGACCTCGGACCCAGTCGACCACCTGGAGGCCTTCCGGACAATGATGCTGCTCCATGGTGCGTCGGACGCCATCCTGTGCCGAGCTTTTCCATCCACCCTGAAGGGAGCAGCAAGGAACTGGTACTCGCATTGAAGTCGGGTACCATCTTTTTCTTTGATCAGATGAGCCACCAATTTGCGGCTTATTTTATTAGCAGCCGGCATCCCCGGAGGGGTTCGGAGTCCCTCATCAACATCAAGCAGAGGGAGGGAGAGTCCATCCGGGCTTACGTCAACCATTTCAATGTCGCCGTATTGGAGGTCCGGAACTTGAACCAATCGATCGCGATGGCTGCTCTGAAAGGTGGCCTTCAAAAGAACGACCTTCTGTTCTCCCTGAAAAAGAAGTACCCCAGGGATTTTGCCGATTTGCTAGCTTGGGTTGAAGGATATGCCCGAGCAGAAGAAGCCTTCAAGATGAAGGACGAGGAGACCGCGAGAGAGCGGCAGGCGGGAGACTCGAGTAAGCCCGCAGTCGAAAAAAGGTCGAGTGAAGCTCGGCCATGTTCTCAAACTCCTCCCAGACATAGGCACATTCAGACTCCTCCCCGAACTCGTAAACAGAGAAGCCCAGACCGTCGAGTTTGGCGAGGTTTTCCTCCCGGAAGATTCCACAGCTACGCCCCTCTCAACGCATCGAAAACTCAAGTACTGATGGAGGTTAGGGAGCAGCTCCCAAGGCCGGAGAGGATGTGCTCGCACCCCAAAAAGTACAACCCGAACAAATTCTGCCTCTATCATCGTGACCACGGCCATGATACGGAGGAATGTATTCAGCTTCGAGACGAGATCGAGGAGCTCATCAGATGAGGTTGGCTCGACAGATTCATTCGACGCTGACCTGAAGGAAGAGAAGATCGGTCTAGGGCCCTGCCACAGCCGGAACCACCAAGGAGGGAGGAGCAGCCAGAAGATCGGTCTCCAATTGGGATTATCAACTCCATCTCAGGGGGACCCCAACGGAGAGTAGACCTTCCGCGGCTATGGGGTTCAAAAAATCTACGAATGAAATAACTCCTCCATATAAATGAAATTAAGCGTGTTAGGAACAGGAGGAGAACCTTATCCTAACATGAGCAAAATCGAAGGCCCGATTTTCTAAAGACCGGATGGGGGGAGAGGCCCTTACAACGGCCCTTATGTGCCCCCACAGTCTTGTTGGAACAGGAGGAGAACCTCGTCCTAATATGAGCAAAGTCGAAGGCCCGATTTTCTAAAGATCGGATGGAGAGAGAGGCCCTTACAACGGCCTTATGTGCTCCCACAGTCTTGTTAGGAACAGGAGGAGAACCTCATCCTAACATGAGTAAAGTCGAAGGTTCGGTTTTCTAAAGATCGGATGGGGGGAGAGGCCCTTACAACGGCCCTTATGTGCCCCCACAGCCTTGTTAGAAATAGGAGGAGAACCTCGTTCTAACATGAGCAAAGTCGAAGGCCTGATTTTTAAAGACCGGATGGGGGGAGAGGCCCTTACAACGACCCTTATGTGCCCCCACAGCCTTATTAGGAACAGGAGGAGAACCTCATCCTAACATGAGCAAAGTCGAAGGCCCGATTTTTTAAAGATCGGATGGGGGGAGAGGCCCTTACAACGGTCCTTACGTGCCCCCACAGCCTTGTTAGGAACAGGAGGAGAACCTCATCCTAACACGAGCTGAAATCGACTGTCGAAACAAGGGAAGGACCTCATCCCGACGCAAGCAGAGATTCGGTTAATCGACAAGGAGGAAAGCTTCCCCAATGACTCCTCTACACTCTCACGATCCCGTCAAGAGCAGAGGGAAGACCCTCATTCAAACACAGAAGAAAGGGGAAGCGAAAAGAAAAAGTGACGAACTACACCAGTGATATGTAAAAAACGAACTACATCAAAAGCACAAGGGACCTTGTCTCGATGGAAGAGAAAACCCCTGTCGAAAATCTCTGGTCCCTAAAGGCAAATCGATATGGCAACGACCAGGAACCTTCAAACTACGTCGGCACCGAACAAGATGGAAGACAAAAGAAGTTCAGCAAACGACGACTCAAAGCAAGAACCGATGAGGGATTACGAACTCCATCGGCGTAGAACAAGACATAAGACAAATGGAGTTTGGTAAACAACCATTCAATACCAGAATAGACAAGGTAACAGATAATTTCATTTTCATTTCATTGGTGAAGTACTCATTACAAAGCTTTAAAGGCCAAAAAACAAAAAGATAAAGAAGAAGAAAAGGAAAAGAGGCTCTAAGGAAGTCCAGTTTCTTCCGATTTCAAGCTCTCGGTTCCAGCCCCCGCTATGGATTGTCTCAAATTTTGACTTCCCCTTCTAGCTCCATCTTTCTCAGCAACATCTCCCAGTACATCCGATGAAACTGCTGACTTTCGCTCTTCATCCTGTTCCACTCCGTTTCCAAACTT
>NC_025996.2:56779317-56814317 GCF_000442705.2 Elaeis guineensis | reverse complement strand
ATGAAAAAGTCTTCTGATTGTTAAGGCCTTCGCATTGACTATAATCTTTCACTATGAGTCTTATCTTATATATCTTTATCTTTCCATCTGAACCTATCTTCCTTTTATAAATCTATTTGCATCGAATAGGTACTATACTTTATGGTGGATCCACTAAGATCCAAATTTGGTTGGAATGCATTAAGTCAATTTTTGACTTCATAGCTTCTAACCACTTCTCAGAGTTGATATCTGATATCGTCTCATTGTAGATTTTGAGATCATCTCCATATTTTCTATCTTCCATGAGAATTTTTTTTTTACTTCCTCTATTAGAATAATTAAGTATCTTTTAGGAGGATGAGAAATTCTACTCGATCTATGTGGTGGAAGAGGAAGTACATGTATTAGTTTAACATAAATAGGTTCTGTAGGTTTCTATGATTCGTTGCTCTTCAGTGACTCTCTCTTCGAGCTCGATTCTGCTCCCATTACCTTCATCTTGGATAAATTATTCTTTTCAAGAAGATAGCATGTCAGTTCATAATTACATTATGATCTTCTGAGAAGTAAAATTAGTATCCCATAGACTTGCTAGGATATCCAATGAAATGAGCCCTATAGGACCTAGTCTCTAACTTGTTCGTTTGCAGTCATTTGATATAGACTGGACATCCCCAGATCTTGAGATGATCAAGACTCAATTTCTTATGATGCTATATTTCATATGGTATGGCAGGAACAGATTTAGAGAAAATTCTATTTAATAGGTAAATAGAAGTAAGCAAAACATGTCCTCAAAAAAATAAAAGAAGATCAGTGAAGTTCATCATGGACCAAACTATATCTAATAGGGTTTGATTTTTTCGCTCTGACATCCTGTTGAGTTGAGATATTTTTGAAGGAGTCCATTATGAGACTATACCATTTTTTTTGAGATAATTTTGAAATTTTTTATTAAGATATTCACCTCCTCGATCTGATTGAAGAACTTTAAAGAGTTCTAATTTATTTCTCTACCTCAAATCTGAATTATTTAAATTTTTAAAAGCTTCAGATTTATATCTTATAAGATATACATACCTATATCATACGTGAGTAGTCATTAATAAAGATAATGAAGTAAAGACAACCACCCCTAGTTTGCACATCGAATGGGCCACATACATTAGTGTGTACCAAGATAAATATGTCAATGGTCCTCTCTCCTTGTCTTATAAAAGATTGTTTGATCATTTTTTTCTTGAAGATAGGATTCATAAACTGGATATGAGATATTATTTAATGAGCCAAGAAGTCTATCTTTCTTCAATCTATTTATCCTATTCTCTCCAACATGATCAAGCCTGACGTGCTATATATACTTTAGGTATATGTTATCTTATCTCTGAATTTCTTAGATCCTACTGCACTTAATACTTGCTCAGAAATATTCACATATGCATCCATATGCAAGTGATAAAGACTGTCAATCATAAAATCATATGCAACCAATTTATTTCTAAAATAAATGAAATTGTAGTCTTTATCAAAATTAAAAATATAATCATTCTATGCTAATATAGAAATAGAAATCAAATTTCTACTTATGGCGCACATAATAATAGTCTCTAAAAACTAAACTATGATCAGACAGTAGTCATAGAGGATAAGTGCCTACAACCACAGTACCAACTCTTGCCTCGTTGCTAATCCATAGGATCACTTCACCTTCCCTCAACTCTCTACTTTTCTTTATATCCTACATTGAAGGACATAAATGAGAACTAGAATCAGAGTCCAAAATTCAACTGAAAGTAGAAAAAATCATAAGGTTAGTTTCAATTATAAGCAGGTCAGACATATCTTCAGAAGTCGTGTCCTTTTTCTTCTGAAATTTCAAATAGATAGGATAGTTCTTTTTCCAATGGCTTTCAATATTTTGGATACTTTATAGCGACTAATTGACTCTGCTCACCATACAACTTCTTGAGATGAGTCAATATGGTCCTGGCAGTCTTCATGTCCTTATACAGGCATTGAAGTACATTTGACATTATGCCAAAATGTAGTACCTAATCTTATTGTCATCATCTATTCATTTTTTCAGTGCTACTCTTTAGTAAGCCGTAGGATGAATTGGTAACATAGGGGATCCAGGTCGAGAACATAGCTTAACTTCTTGAAACTTAAAACTATTTTCAAATTTCTGAGCTAATCTTTATAATTAAATTTGGTTAGATGATTGGTTTCAAGAATACAAGCTAGAGGGTTGGAACAGACATTTTGTTCTGTAGAGAGTTTAGGTTCAAGTTAGATTTTTGTATTTATTTTAAAGAGTTTAAGATTTTTTTAAAAAACAAGTGTACCTCCTACTATTTTCTCGAGTCTTTTATACTCCTTGGATAGAGAAATAAAAATCCTTCATGACTAGATTTCAAGTGGGTACTGCGTCACACTAACTTGACATACCACTTCATCTAACAGTTATTGATGACATGCAAATCAATAAGTGGATAATTCTTATCTAATGCTTCTCAAGTATATTACAGTCATCTTTGATCTCTAAGTTATGTAAGCCTCACTTGAAAGTTATTGGAATCATTTCTTATTTTAGTCAGACCCATCGTTCAAATTAATGCATAGGCAAAACCATCATCGTGTCTTTCACCTAACAGTTATTGGCCCCAATTTCATCTTCACCTCGTAGCATCTCCTGCTAATAGAATTGTTGCACCTTTTTGATATAACTGACCACTGTAACCAGCTGAAAATAGTCAACACCAGAAAGACGCCCGCACATCTAGAAGGTAGAAGACTACTTGGCTTAATATATTTTGAGGAGTTTTAAATTAATGTCTCAAATTTTAGTTATTTACATCTAATGTAAATAAAAATTCATAAAACATAAATAATAAAATCGATGATGACCATGGATCTAGTTAGAAAAGGGATTCGGGCTCGAGCCATAGAGTTAGAATCAGGATCAATGGGTCAAATGTACAAGCACACATACATCAAGTAGTTTGATTGTCTTCAACTCCTTGATTCGATCTTAAGCCAGTCCTTGATCAGATCAACATCTTGATGCAGCCTCAACCAATTGCTTGACTCAATTGTTTATTGTGTGCTGTAGGCTTGCAATTGGTCAACCATTGACGTGCAACCATACACATGATATGTCTCATACAAGCAATTTACTACACCCTATTAGATCGAATCTAAGGAGACTTGCAGGTCTCCAAATTACATAAATCTATTGAAGCTCATAGACACCCAAAATTAAATATTTTTTTAAAAATACAGGATTCCACATAAAATACATCACAAAGATAAGAAAAATGATCACAACTCTATGATCATCACCATATATATCTCATTCATGAACCACATGTAGGAACTAGATCTAGGGTTTCAGGGTTAGATTTTGAAATTTTTTCAAGATCTTGCAGCGGAAGACTAAAATAAATCAAAATTTATCTTATAAAATAAAAAAATTTTAGATCTAAGATCCTATTACATGATTATTACATGATATTAAATCAAAAATTAAAATATAAAGAGCAAGAACTACATGTTGATTATATCAATATGTTTCTATACTACATCTAATGTATGTAAAATATAATAGATCAAATCTATTACCTTACAAGTTAGACATTCTAACTTTGCTGATCCGGGCTTGAGGATGATGTTGCGAGCCGCACATGCATCCGACCTCTAGGAGTCATCCACATGAGGCCACGAATCACGATCAGAAGTCCTGGTCCAGAAAATTAGTACAGTATGCTAGTACTACGCTGATACTTCTTCGATGGTCGATCAGATGCCTCCTTCTTCTTAATTTGGACTCTTCCAAAGATGAAAGTAGGAGAAGGAGTTTTAGATGAAACACTCATAGAAAACTTACAGATGGAGGAAGGGAAGAGATGAACCCAACAACTCTAGAAAAAGACCCTCTTCTTCTTCTCTTTGCTCTAACCCAGACGCCTAGTTTTGTGTCTATTAGATCTCCACGCCCCAAGATTCTTTCTTCTTGCTTTTTGGATGCCCCAAAGGTCTCTCAATCTCTATAATCCATAAAAATTTTATGAAGAAATTCATTTTAAATAGAGAGATATGAAGAGTCCTTGTCTAGATCAAATATCTAGTTAGGATTATCCAAACAAGGCAAGACAAGGGGCGCCCAACTCTTGGGTGTCCCCTCCTTCTTTTTTACTGTGGACCACTAGAAAGGGTACATATTATGTGTCATAAAAGCTACAAAAATTTTTAAAAAAAATTGGATAAAATCAGTGCCATAAGGAAAGAGTTTTGGTTTCCTAAAACTCTATCTCATAAATTTAAAATCCAAACTAATTCCTACTTTGACTTGATCCACAACCACATTCCATGTAAGAGAGAAAGAGAGAAAAGTTTTGGGCATGCGTGAAGACCTGGAAGAGATAATTTTATCACATAAAATAAGAGAGAGTGGGTGTGGGATAAGAGAGAGTGGGCGTGGGGGGCTAAGGTGGCGCAAGGTGGAATCCTAGTCTTACTAGGATTCAATCTATGACTTGTTCAAATTTGGTTTCTCAAACAAATCAAACTAAAATCAAATCAACCTAATTAAAATAGATCTTAACCCAATTAAGATTTGATTTAATTAGATTAAATTAGATTTAAATTAGATTTAATTTTTTAATCAAATTAAAAATTAGGTTGACCCAAATCCTATTTGAACTAGGACTAGTTTTTCCTTGCACTTGGCTTATCCAATAAATCAATTAGACTTGATCCAATCAAGCCCAAAAAAATCTAATTAAATCATATTCAATTAGACTTAATCTCAGCATATTGGCTTAATCAAATTAAGCCAATTAGCAATCGAATTGCTAATCAATCCTCCTGCAACACTTGCACTAGGTTAAATGTCAATCGTATTGATCGTTTAACCCTAGAATGATTCTTAATCGTTGATCAACCATCTGATCGGATCATGAACTCTAATGTGTGTGACCTCATAGGTCCAAACCTAAGCTGATAGCATAAGAAATATTTTTGTACCAATCAAAGTGACCATCTAGCAATGGTATCTGATGACCGGATAGATCGAATGTGTAGAACAACATCCTTAGAATCCATGTGGATATAGTTTCCATATAATTCATCCCCTTGATCAAAATGCTCATAGGACACCTCAGAGTTCAACTATCAACTCTGATCAGGTTGTCCACATTGTATTTCAAAATATCAAATCCATCTGATGGATTATCCTAGCCAAAGTTTTGCTAAATTGAAATACAGCGACTCATTCTTCTCCAACTCTTGGAGTGATCAATCCCATCTCGATCACACTCCGACTTTGTAAGTACTTGATTGTGCCCAGAAGCCTTCCGTCACTGAATTAAAAATTAGTTAGTCCAGTACCAAAGCACAGTGAGTTGCTTGCAAGTCACTGAGGCGATCTCAGATCTAAGGGATACTTATACCTATATCCTATTAGAGACATTCTCGACAACAGAATACTCTGGAGTTGGTCATGTTCAATGATGATGTACCCTTACATCTCACCTGTATGCCATACCAGTGTCTCTACACTCTTTGGTTAAGAGGACAACCAACCCATATGGCCTACAGCGACCTATGCTTGATAGAGACTATCGTCCTTATTAACAGCCTATCATTTGGTCGTGAACAGTTTTAAGGACTGATCGATAAATCCTCTCTTTATTGAACCTTAATAGTCCTAAGGACTTCATCATAACAACGAGTTCATTAGAAGATGAAAATTTATGATGAAAATATTAAAAATATATTTTATTTATTAACAAATCAATTACAATACTTGGTTGCTCAACCATCAACAGGCTGATGATTGGCATTTGGGATATTTTTTCCAAAACTCCCACTTGTCCTAAAGCCACTCGACACGGTATCTAATATCCATCTTCGACTTATGATTGTTGAACTCCTTTATTGCCAGGGCTTTAGTGAAAGGGCAGTCAGGTTCTCCTTTCCGTCGATCTTTTGAAGATCGACGTCACCTTGATCCATGATCTCCCAGATCAGGTGGAAGCGACGCAAAATGTGCTTGTCCACTGGTGTGCTTTGGGTTCTTTTGTCTGAGCTATGGCACCAGTGCTGTCGCAGTAGAGCAGGACCGGACCATCGAGGGAGGGTGCTACTCCGAGCTCGTGATGAATTTTCTCAGCCACACAGCTTCCTTCGTGGCATCCGATGCTGCGATGTACTTTACCTCACAAATAGAGTCTGCCACAGTATGCTGCTTGGAACTCTTCCAGCAGATGGCTCCATCATTCAGAATAAAGATATAACCCGACATGCTTCTGCTGTCATCATGGTCAGATTGAAAGCTGGAGTCAGTGAACCCCACAAGTTTCAGATCTGACTTGCCATAAACCAACCATTGATCCTTAGTATTTCTCAAATACTTAAGGATGGATTTAACCACTTTTTAGTGATTTTCTCCAAAATCAGATTGGTATCTACTCACTACTCCTAGTGAGTATGCCATATCTGACCTTGTACATGTCATGACGTACATGATAGATCCCACGATTGAAGTATATGGGACTCTACTCATGCGTCTCTCTCTTCAGGAGTTGTTGGATAATCCTTCTTAGAGAGAAAAATTTCATGGCCTATCGGTAGCTAGCCCTTCTTGAAATTCTCCATGCTGAACCTCTTCAGCACAGTATCTATGTACGTAGACTGGGATAACCCAAGCATCCTTTTAGATCTATCCTATAGATCTTCATCCCTAGGATGTAGGATGCTTTACCCAAGTCCTTCATGGAGAACTGTGATGACAACCAAATTTTTATTCTTTGTAGTGCGGGGTGTCATTTTCAATTAAGAGAATGTCATCCACGTACAAGACAAGGAATACCACAACTGGACCATTTGCCCATTATAGATGTAGGGCTCTTCTCCGTTCTTAACGAAGCCATATGTTTTGATCACCTTATCAAAATGCATGTTCCAACTCCGAGAAGCTTGATTCAATCCATAAATGGATCTCTGAAGCTTGCACACCTTGGACTCATTTGTGGATGTAAACCCCTCAGTTGTATCATATACACCTCTTCGATCAGCTCTCCATTCAGAAAAGCTGTCTTTACATCCATCTGTCAGATCTTATAATCCAGATGGACAGCTATTGAAAGCATTATCCGAATAAATTTGAGCATTGCCACAAGAGAGAACGTCTTGTTATAGTCAATACCATAACGTTGACGATACCCCTTGACAACCAACAGGCTTTATAGGTCTCCACCTTTTCGTTTGCGCTCCTCTTCCTTTTGAAGATCTATTTACACCCAATGGGTTTAACTCCTTCAGGTGGGTCAACCAATATTCATACATCATTGACCTTCATGGACTCCATTTCGGATTGTATGGCTTCAAGCCATTTCTCGAAATCAGGTCTTTGCATTGCATCCATATAGGTGATCAGATCCTCATCGTTCTCATCGAGTTCGATGGGATCACCATCCCGGACCAAAAAATCATAGTATTGTCCGACTGATGCGGTACTCTACCAGATCATCTTAATTATGTAGGTACATTGGGCTCTGGATCTGATCTAATCAAATCCGACTCAGGTTCAGCTATTGGTGTTTGTCCTTCTACCTGTTGAACTTCATCAAGTTCAACCTTAGAGGCAACGGTTCCTTCACCAAGGAACTCTTTTTCTAAAAAAGTTGCCTTAAGGCTGATGAACACCTTTTGTTCATCAGCATGGTAGAAAAAATATCTTTTGGTCTCTTTGGGATACCCTATGAATGTGTATTTGTCAGACCTAGGTCCAAGTTTATCTGTAACTAACCGTTTGACATAGATCGGGCACCCCCAGACCCTAAGGTGTGAAAGTGCTGGCTTATGCTCTGTCCATATCTCATATAGAGTCTTAATTACGGACTTACTTGAAACCCTATTTAACAGATAACAGGCCGATTTGAGTGCATATCTCCAGAAGGATATCGGCAAGTTGGCAAAATCCATCATGGATCGGATCATGCTAACAGAGTCTGATTTCTCCTTTCAGACACACCATTATGCTGTGGTGTTTCTGAAGGAGTCCATTGGGGAGAATCCCATTCTCTCTTAGATATGTGAGAAACTCACCAGAAAGATATTCTTCTCCTTGGTCAGACCGAAGAGTTTTAATACTCTTCTCAGTTTGTTTTTCTACTTCATTTTGAAATCGTTTGAACATTTCAAATGAATCCGACTTATGTTTCATCAGATAGACATATCATATCTGGACAGATCATCCATGAAAGTGATGAAGTAGAAATATCCACCTCTAGCACTTGTAATCATGGGCCCGCATACATCAATATGTACTAGGCCCATGAGCTCAGTAGCTCTCTCACCTTTTTCAGTAAAAGGTGACTTGGTCATTTTACCAAGAAGATAGGATTCATAGGTTGGAAGTGATTCACAATCACTGACTTTTAAAATTTTCTCTTGAGTCAACCTGTTTATCCTGTTCTTGTTTATATGACCTAGCCTATACTACCATAAGTAGATATCTGATACACTATCTAATCTAGGGTGCATGCCAGTGGAATAGACTACGTTAACAGGTTGTGATAACATATGCACACCATTGTTCAAATGTCCACAAAGAATAGTAACACCATTCATAATGATATTACAAACTTATTTTTTTATTGAAATTTCATAATCATTTTTGGCCAGAAGGCCTACAAAAATGATATTTAAAAAGAAATTGGGATAGAAATGACAATCATTAAGAACAACGGTATGAGACTCAAATACAAGTTTCAAGATTCCTAATGCTAGAACTGGAACTGGTCTTCCATCTCCAACATTCAGAAACCTCTTGCCTTGCTCGAATCTCCTACTGACCTGTAACCCCTGCAACGAATTGCAAATATAGTAAGGGCTACTAGTATCCAATACCCAATCATTTATATCACAAATAGAAAAATTGTAAGGAGTTATCATATAAATACCTTGTCCAGCAATAGCTTGCTTCTTTCTCTGTCTGTTCGGATCCAGGGAGGCAATGTATTGAGGACAGTTCCTCTTCCAGTGCCCCTGCTTCTTGTAAAAGAAGTATTCAGTTTGACTCTTATCGGGCTTGATCTTTCTGGTCTGACCCTGCACTAATGTTCATCCTGAACCTACACCTTCTTCACTTTTTTCTTTTTGTTCTTCTTCCCTTTCTTAAAGGGTCGAGAACCAAAAGACGAACCTCCCACTAAGTTCACCGACTCCTTGTGGAGTTGGTGATCCTTCTCAAAGTTCTGAAGCAATCCCAGTAACCCGTGGTAGTTTACTTCAGACTTTGTCATTCTATAATGAGTGAGGAATGGGAGATAAGATTTAGACAGTGAGTTCAGTATTGTATCTTTTCCAAGCTGCTCATGCAAGGAAAAGTCGAGCTTGCTCAAATGCTCCATCAGCTCGATCATGTACAATACATGATCAGTGACAGAGGCACCATCTCGTATTTTTACGTTAAAGATGGCACAACTAGTCTTGTGCCTCTCCACGTCATCGGGTGTGCCAAAGGCATCCTCCAACACTTGAAGCATGTCCTTTGGCTGAGTCGTCTCAAATCTGCAACTGAACTCATCGCTTATGGCAGCCAGCATAATGCAGCACATCGTGGTCCGATTACTGAGCCACTTCTGGTAAGTTTCTCTGACTGTTCACGTGCATTGACAGCTGGCTCCTCAGGTACAGGATCTGTTATCACATATAGGATCCGTTCATGCTCCAGAACTATCTTCAACTTTCGGTACCAGCTACTGAAGTTGGGTCCCACCAACTTATCATTATCCAACAATGATCGGAGCGATAGAAAAGTGGCCATATCTGCACAAAAAAAATCATAACCTAATTAGTAATTGATTCATTAAACTTAAAGATTTAGACTTTAATCAAAAGATTTCTTCTACTATTTTAATCAAATTGGTAGCTTCTACCTCCAAGTTGAGGAATTACCCTAATTCCTTAGTGAGTACTAGAATCTACTTAGACTGCACGTAAGCCCAACTTTGGTTGGCCAACCCATGTACATTTAAGGGTAGGTTCATAACTAATTATTTCTCTAAATAATTTTTAGTAATTTTATTTTTATCCTAGTCCCTAATCAGTAGGCTTTGGCCTCCACTGAAAAGATCTGGTTAGGTCCAACCATTAACATGACCATACTTAGCCCATCTAGCCAATGAATGATTAGGCCCAACTTTGGTTGGCTAACCTAACCACTATTTACAAATATGTAATTAAGAAATCATATTATGAATGACAATTCATCAGCCGATAAGTACCAGGCCTTTGGGCCTCCAATGATTATCCAACTGATGGACCCATTATCATTCACTTAATGGGAGGCTATGATTTAGTTATCACCATAACTATTTTATTTTAAGAACATAATAATTTTAAAGATTTAATTGATTTAGAGGATGAAGTCAGATGAATCAGCTTATCATGATCCTCCCACTGGCTTCACCAAGTTAGCTTCAGGGAGACCATTAAAAGGGCTGGTCTAGGAGCACCTAAATCAGTTACACTGATTTACCTAGCTGACATGGGTCAGCTCGAATAGTCAAGTGATCCGATCAAAACATAATTTCATCAAGAGGCCAGGTTGGTTCGATCGGTGGGAGGATCTACCAAAGCTTGCCTTAGACACCATCAGAAATGGCCAGGTAAGCGGGCTGCCAATTAAAAATCATTGGTCTAGTTTACCTTAGACACAAACTGGTTTAATTAGTTTCGATTAGATCAATCTAACAGTTCGTGCTAGACTATTTAGTTAAGAATCAAATCTATTTAGTTCTCGTTAAAGATATGGACTTGACCAACTACAACTATTGTAATTGATCTAGAGAATCCTTGACCTAATCTAAGATAATAATTGATTAGATTTAGTCAATTCTCTAATTAAGTCCATCTTTAATCTAACCTTAGTCTAACCCAATTAATGGACCTAATTCCCACTAACCCATTAACCCAATGTGTTATGGTTTGTGTCTTAGTTTTTAATTCATAATCCTAGAACCTAATCAAATAACTTCTTAATTCTCAATTAAGTTTTGGGCTGAGGGTTGGAGTTCGGCTTTTCAAAAATAATTTTTATGTTTGTAAAATATTTTTACAACATAATTCTACAAACTAAGTTGCATATTTGATTCATAATTAAAATGTAAGTGAAATAAGCATGAAACTATTTAGATCTAATCTAAACAGGTTCATGTAATTGAAATAATTTTAACTTTAAACTGCATAAATTTTTCAGACAAATATATGATGGTTCTTTGCATGAAAATTATTAACAAAGAGATTTTATTTTAGATTTAAATATCTTTTAAATCTAATAAATCATAAATTTAATCTAGATCACATCTAAAAATTTATGATTAAAGATAGATTACACAAACTAGGACAACCTTTGCACAGCAGTACAACCTACAATTCGTGATTGATCTAAAAATTTTAATTTTAGATTTAACAATCAGATTATAAATTATATCTAATCTAAGAAATAATCTAAGCATGTATAAATAATCATGTAATAAATAATCTAGGCTCTGATACCAATTGTAGGAACCAGATCTAGGGTTTCAGGGTTAGATCTTGAAATTTTTTCAAAATCATGCAGTGGAAGACTAAAATAAATCAAAATTTATCTTATAAAATTAGAGAATCTCTAATCTAACATCCTATTATATGATTATTATATGATATTAAATCAAAAATTAAAATATAAAGAGCAAGAACTATATGTTGATCATATCAACATGTTTCTATACGACATCTAATGTATGTAAAATATAATAGATCAGATCTATTATCTTGCAAGTTAGATATTCTAACTTTGTTGATCTGAGCTTGAGGATGATGTTGTGAGCCACACACATGTTCAGCCTCTAGAAGTTATCCACACGAGCCCACGAATCACGATCAGAAGTTCTGGTCCAGGAAATCAGCACAGTATGCTAGTACTGCACTGATCCTTCTTCGATGGTCGATCAGATGCCTTCTTCTTCTTGATTTAGACTCTTTCAAAGATGAGAAGTAGGAGAAGGAGTTTTAGATGAGACACTCTCAGAAAACTTACAGATGGAGGAAGGAAAGAGATGAACCAGCAACTCTAGAAGAAGATCCTCTGCTTCTTCTCTTTGCTCTAACCCAGACACCTAGTTTTGTATCTATTAGATCTCCATGCCCCAAGACTCTTTCTCTTAATTTTTGGATTCCCCAAAGGTTTCTCAATGCTCTATAATCCAAAAAATTTCATAAAAAATTCATTTGAAATAGAGAGATATGAAGAGTCCTTGTCTAGGTCAAATACCTAGTCAAGAATTATCCAAACAAGGCAAGACAAGGGGTGCCCAACTCTTGGGCGTCCCCTCCTTCTTTTTCTACTGTGGACCACCAAAAAATGGCATATATTATGTGTCATAAAAGCCACAAAAATTTCAAAAAAAAATTAGATAAAATCAGTACCATAAGAAAGAGTTTTGGTTTCTAAAACTCTATCTCATAGAATTTGAAATCCAAACTAATTCCTACTTTGACTTGATCCACAACCACATTCCATTAAGAAGAAAGAGAGAAAAGTTTTGGACATGCGTGAAGACCTGAGAGAGAAGATTTTGTCACACAAAATAAGAGAGAGTGGGTGTGGGAGGGTGGGGGGCTAAGGTGGTGCAAGGTGGAATCCTAGTCTTACTAGGATTTAATCTATGACTTGTTCAAATTTGATTTCTCAAATCAAACCAAAATCAAATTAACCTAATTAAAATAAGTTTTAACCTAATTAAAAATTTAATTTAATCAAATTAAATTAGATTTAAATCTAATTTAATTTTTTAATTAAATTAGAAATTAGGTTGACCCAAGTCCTATTTGAACTAGGACTAGTTTTTTCTTGCACTTGGCTTATCCAATAAACCAATTAAACTTGATCCAATCAAGTTCAAACTAAATCTAATTAAATCATATTCAATTAGACTTAATCTCATCCTATTGGTTAATCAAATTAAGCCAATTAGCAATCGAATTGCTAATCGATCCTCCTGCAACACTTGCACTAGATTAAATGTCAATCGTATTGATCGTTTAACCTTAGAACGATTCTTAATCATTGATCAACCATCTGATCGGATCGTGAACTCTAATGTGTGTGACCTCATAGATCCAAACCTAAGCTAATAGCACAGAAATAAATTTTTGTATCAATCAAAGTGACCATCTAGCAATGGTACCCGATGGTCAGATAGGTCGAATGTGTAGAACAATATCCTTAGAATCCATGCGGATATAGTTTCTATATAATTTATTCCCTTGACCAAAATGCTCATAGGATACCTCAGAGTTCAACTGTCAACTTTGATCAGGTTATCCACATTGTATTTCAAAATATCAAATCCATCTGATGGATTACCCTGGTCAAGATTTTGTTAAATTAAAATACAGCGACTCATTCTTCTCCAACTCTTGGAGTGGTCAATCCCATCTCGATCATACTCCGACTTCGTAAGTACTTGACTATGCCCAGAAGCCTTCCGTCACTGAATTAGAAATTCAGTTACTCCAGTACCAAAGCACAGTGAGTTGCTTGCAAGTCACTGAGGCGATCTCAGGTCTAAGGGACACTTATACCTATATCCCATCAGAGATATTCTCGACAGTAGAATACTTTGAAGTTGGTCACGTTCAATGATGATATACCATACATCTCACCTGTATGCCATACCAGTGTCTCCACACTCCTTGGTTAAGAGGACAACCAACCCATATGGCCTATAGCGACCTATGCTCGATAGAGGTTGTCGTCCTTATTAATAGCCTATCATTTGATCGTGAACAGTTTTAAGGACTAATCGATAAATCCTCACTTTATCAAACCTAAATAGTCTTAAGACTTCATCATAACAATGAGTTTATTAGAAGATGAAAACTTATGATGAAAATATCAAAAATATATTTTATTTATTAACAAATCAATATAATATTTGGTTGCTCAACCATCAACAGGATGATGATTGGCATTTGAGACATATTTTTCAACACCACATGCATCTCATATATAAAAATAATAAATAATAGATCTAGATATTAGACTACTCATTTAATATAGATTGAAAACTTATCATGTGATCAAATCACCATAACTTTTTGATCTTATTGACTATGTATAATGTCAAGATCAAAATTTATGTTCTTCAAATCTCATCAAATGATCCATCATATTCAAATCGGCAATCTAATCTCAAAAATATATGAGGGTGGCTTTGATACCACTATAGATACTAGAGCTTGATATGTACCATGGAAAAAAATATAAAAAATTTAATTAAAATATAATGGATAAATAAAAATAATTTTTAGATTAATTACATGAGATCTCATCTCGAATCAATCCTGTATCCCTCATAGTTTAATCTTTATCTTTGTGTGAACAGTTCTTCACCATAATTTGATGATTATGGATGTCTTCACGATTTTTTTGAAGCCGTACAAATGTCTGATCTCTACAGATATCCATACAGAAAAGATCAAGGACTCTCACCAAATCCTTTCTTGATTTCTTTCGCAAGAAAATCAGCATGTAGCCTTTTTCTTGCAGCCTTTTTGTCGTGCTCCAACCCTTGGGCGTGAGATCCTATTAGGGCATCAACTCTGTTGAGGCTTCCAAAATCTTTGGGCACCCAACACTTGGGCATAAGAAGAATTGATGCAAGGATGAAGTGCTAAAGAGAATTGATCTTCAACACCTTGACGCACCCTTTTGTAAGTATGAACTTCTTCATGCACTAGAAACTAGAATCATTCATGCACTAAACTCTTGGGCATCCAAGAGTTTGTCCATGTTAAAACTCCTTTTAACATGAAGAAGTGGGTGCATGAAAGACTCCACATGAAACTCCTTTCACGTGGTCTACATTAAAACTCCTTCTAACATGATGGTTATGGCGCACATAAAAGGTGTCGGAAAATATGAGGTGTGAGATCTAATCTCATGTGAACAATTTTACATAAGAGTTCTAGTGCCACAAGTCTTTGACATATCAAATGCTTTGACTAGTCAAGACTTGTTTGAGAAGGACTCTTGGGCGCTAGCCTTGGGTGTCCAACACTTAGATTTACGCCCTTTTTCTCCTTCATGTGAACACTACAAGAAAAATGATTTTTAGAGATGGGTATTAGCGACGGCAACTTTGTCACTAATAATAGCTTTTACCGACCACCAATTATGATCAAAAAATAAGCCATCGCAAAAAAAAATATTTATTAAACTTATTAGCAATAGCAAAAAAAGTATTAGCGACAGCACATGCCGTCACTAATACTCATTAGCAACGGCACTATTAGTGACGGAATTAGTCATCATAATTTTTTTTTATTTATTAAACTTATTAGTAACGATGAAAAAAGTATTAGCGACGGTATGTGCCATCGCTAATAATTATTAGCGATGACACTATTAGCGATGGAAGTAGCTATTGTAAATTTTTTTTATTTATTAAACTTTTAGCAATGATGGGTAAAGTATTAGTGATGGTGACTTGCCATCATTAATAAGTAATTTTATTTTTTTTCCTTCCCCCGTGCGCCCTCATTTTCCCCAATGCACCCTAGTTTTCCCTCGCATGCCCATGCACCCTCCTTTTTCCCCACTCCCTTTGTTTTCCCCTATTCCCTCTTTCCCCCACCTTCGGTTCCCCCACCGCCCCCTGCTTCCCCTACCTCCGGTCCTCCAATCCCCATTTTCCCCCATCATGCCATCAGATCCGGCATCTTCGAGCACTGGTCGCCTCCCACCTCCTCGAGCCCCTGACCACCTCCTGCCTCTCCGAGCCCCTGATCGTGAGCCCCCGACTGCCTCCCACCTCTTTGAGCCCCCATCGCGAGCATCCGACTGTCAGCCTCCGACCATGAGCCCCGACCTCCTCTCGCCTCCCAGAGCCCTTGGCTGTGAGATCCCATCCACCTCCTGCCTCTTCAAGGCCCCGACCACCTCCTTGAGCCCCCGACCGCATCCCATCCTCTCGAGTCTCGATCGCCTCCCGCCTCCCTGAGCCCTCGATTGCTAGCCCCCGGCTGCCTCCCGCCTTCCTGAGCCCTAGTCGCGATCCTACTAAGGTAAGTGCAAACATCTCTAGGCTCAAGCAAGGGCTTCATGGATTTCATGTTCACGCTCTTGATGACACCACCAATGGTTGCATGTCTAGTGGTAGCAAGCTCTTGTTTGAGATTTAACATTGTTTGTGATTGAAGTGCTTGATTTGTGGGTTATTTTAATATTCTTTTCAAATACAGGGCCGCATGTTAATCCTGCTGGGAAGGAACATGGGGCACCTGAAGATGAGATTCGCCATGCTGGTGATCTTGAAAATGTGACTGCTAGCGAAGATAGTATGATCTATTTGTTATGGCTACTTTATGGTGCTGCATTATTATTTTCATAACATTTAAAAATGATAACTTGGTATTCGAAGTGATGTTTTACTTATGCTTGAGCAAGTTTACTGAAGCATTATGCATAGCTGGTTACTGGAATACTAGATGTTTATGTGATTTTGGTTTGATGTTTCAGGAACCGTTAATTTTAGCATTATTGACAAGCAGATTATTTATTTTTTCTTAAGTTTAATATATTTTTAATGAGATATTATTCTTTCTACCTTTTAAACTCTTCCACATTTATTCTCTTTTGCAAATTCTCTTAGTGGACCAAATTCTATTATTGGAAGGGTTGTTGTTGTCCATGCCAATCCTGATGACCTCAGAAAAGGTAAACTTTACTCCTCAGATATTCATGTTAACTTCATATTTCATTAATTTTAGGCATTAACATCGGATGATGTGAAATAATTAGTTATGATGTGTTGAGCATCAATTTGTATATATGTTATTTTTTATTTTTTTATTTTTTATTTATTGCATCAAAAGCATGCATGAGCTAGCAAGTCATTAAAATCTCTAGTTCTATTAATGCTAGCATCTAATGATTTGCTTGTTTCTCTTTTATATGTTGAAACTATGTTATAGTTTATATAATCACCTTAATTGATTTATGTTAGTCAGTGCCATTTTATTATCTTGATTGCATACCTATACATAATTTTTCTAGTATATTTTCTTCTTGTATCTATTTTTTTGATTTCAATTTGTTAAGATGCTCACTCATGGAGATGCTACATTATATGCTACTCCACCCCTCCTCCCCCTTGCTCCACCCACATACACATAGTAAAAAAGGTAGAACTAGTGTTTGTGTTGGCATCTCTTATATGCTTGAGCATTGCATGGTGACAAAAAAAATACCACTGTTATGGCCTAATACATCTAGGTTGTTCATTCTACCCCATTTTAGCAACATTGTCTAAATATCCAAGCTTTAGGATCAAAAGTCAGTTTTCTTTCAATGTAGACTGAGTAGATAAAGTTTTCTTTTCAGCAGTTTCAATAGCTTTGTAGAGTTTGCTTTGAGTTCTAAAATCTCAACTAAAAAAAGGAATAGGCAAGAAAAAAAAGGTGTTCAAATCAGATAAAATATAGAAAATAGAGAAATCAAGTTTAGAAGGTATCTTAAATATCATTGTAGAGTATAATGATGTATGCATGATAGGTTGTTGTGATGATGCTACTAATAAATTATAATCATTAAAACTAAGAAGACATTTAAAATGCATATGATATCATTTAATAATTTGAGAATGGGATCTAGGAGGTAAAAATTCAATATAATCATCCAAACAATGGGTTGAGTGTATTTATAGCTCCATATCATTGAATAGAATATGTAAGAATAATCTGTTTAAGAATCAAAATAGTATATCAAAATATACGCCTTCGTATTGACATATATACTTTTGTATCGAAACTTATTAATAATTCAAAAATAGGATTTAGGAGGTAAAAATTCAATCTAACCACTCAAATAAAGGTCGGGGGTATTTATAGCTTCATATCATCGAATAAAATATGTAGAAATAATCTGTTCGAGAATCGAAGTAGTATATCAAAATATACGTCTCCATATCGACATATATACTTTTATATCAAAACTTATTAATAATTTGAGAATGAAATATAGGAGATAAAAATTTAATCTAACTATCTAAATAATGGACCAGAGGTGTCTATAGCTCCGTATCATTGAATGAAATATGTAGAAATAATCTGTTCGAGAATCAGAATAGTATATCGAAATATATATCTCCATATCGAATATACACTTTCATATCGAAACTTGTTAATAATATTTTATTTTATTTTTTATTACAAGATATTGAAACATTCGGCTCTCACTCACCAGCTACTGGAGAGGATGTACAGAAGTAGGAGGAAGATGAGGAGGACGATGGTAAAGGATGAGAAGGTAAGTCTATTCATAATTTTTTTTACTTATTTTAAATATTTATATTTAAAAGTCTTACATATTTAGGCTTGAATTTGGAAAGGAGATCTAGGGGATAAAAATTCAATCTAAATATATGTCTGATCGAGAATCAGAGTAGTATATCGAAATATACACCTCGTATCGACATATTGTTGCTCAATGTTAGCAACCCAAGAGGGGAGGGAGGGGGGGTGAATTGGGTTCTTATAAGATTTTAACCAAATTTAAACTCTTAATAAGTATGTACTTTGAATTAACTTGATCTTAGTGTGGTTGTGAGGTGAATGCAATAAGCTACAGCGAAACTATGATATTAAAGCAATAAGACAAAAGTTATAGCCTATCCCATACTTGGGGTCGACTTAATTTTTCTTAGGATCAACTCCATCCACTCTGGGGTCAACTCTAATTTTTCAAGGGTTGACTCCTCTTGGGTTCGAAAAAATTAGCTTTCTGTCTATGCTTTCTATTCAACAGGGGTCGACGCATGAATCATCCCCTAGCATAGGGATCGTCCCATAGGGCATCCCCTCTGCATGCCATTTTTGTACCAATGAGCCAGGGTAGACTCCAATCTTCCTAGGATCGACTCCAATTTATATTTTTTAATATAATATAATTAATTTTATATTTATGATTGTGATAAATAATTATTATTTTATTTATAATAAATTTTAAAAAATATAATTATTTATTACTATGATTAAAATAGATTTTAAAAAATTTAATTATATTTTTTTAAAAAAAATAAAAGTTTATTAGCGATGGCATTAGCGACGGTATTAACGATGGTAATTGGAAAGTCATTTGCAATCTCAGAGCTTTCGAGATGCCATCTACAATATGATCGTTGAGATTCTCTGAGATTTGTATTTGTGCGATCAGTTGGACTCATTATCATAGCCATCATAGTAGATAAGTCTATTAATAAATTTTTTTTATTTATTTTAAATTTTTATATTTAAAAGCTTCATATGTTTAGGCTTGAGTTCGAGAAGAAGATCTTGGGGATAAAAATTTAATCTAACCATCTAAACGATGGGTCTGGAGCTTCATATGTATCATCGAATGAAATAAGTAAAAAAAATCTATTTGAGAATCGAAGTAGTATATCAAAATATACATCTCCGTATCGACATATATACTTTCATATCAAAATTTATTAATAATATTTTATTTTTTTTATTACAGAATGTTGGGACATCCGACTCTCATCCACTAGCTACTGGAGAGGACGTACAGGAGCAGAAAGAGAATGAGGAGGACGACGAGGAGGATTTTATGTAATTTTTTTATATGTATATAATTTTTAAATTTATAAAGCAGATTTATAAAATTATATAATTTATATTTTTAATATTGTTGGATATAAAATATCCCCAGTCGAAGTTCGTAAAAGGCCGACCCTCCCAGGGCTCTTCCGGCTTCCGACCTTGTGTGGTGTCTTTCTGAACTCCCCCGGCTGTCCGAGCTTCTATAATACCATCCAGACTTCTCCAGCAGTCGACCTTCCTAGTGTCCTCCAGATTTCCCCAACGGACAAACTCCTATCATGCCATCCGGACTTCTCCAATAATGAGCTCCCCCATTCATCTATCGGACTGCTCCAAATGCTCTCCGGACTTCATTATCAGTCGACTTTCTACAATGATCGGCTACCCTCTGAATCTCTTCCAGACTTCTTCCTACCACGAGCGACTTTACTTTGAACTTCTTCCGAACTTCGTCAATGTCCGAGCTTCTCTAATAGCAGGACTTCTACAGTAACCAGACTCCATCCAAATTTCTACGACGGTCGATCGCCTTTCGGATTTCATCCGAGCTCCTACAGGAGCCGGATCCTAGTCGAACTTTTACAGCGGATGGATCCCAAACAAATTTCTACAACGGACAGACTCCACCAGCCGGATCTCTACTCCAAACTTCTATTGCAAGCGGACTTCATCTGAGCTTCTATAATAAGAAGTCTCCATCCGAGATTCCACGGCAACCGATCTTCGTCCGAGCTTCTACAATAAGAAGTCTCCATCCGAGCTTCCACGGCAATCGATCTTCGTTCGAGCTTCTACAATAAGTGGCCTCCTTTCAGACTCCTACAAGAATCGGACACCGTCCGAACTTCTACAACAGAATTGAATCCCAGACTCCTCCAATGTTCGACCTTCCTCAGTGTCCTCAAGACTCCTCCAGCGGACGAACCTCCACAGCGTTATCCAAACTCCACTGTCGGACGACCCTCTACCAGATTTCTCATGAAATTGGACCTCTCCGATGGACAATCTTCAGACGAGCTTCTATATCAGGCAAATTTCAGATGGACTTCTCTAGCAATCGGACTCCTACCAGACTTCTCCAACAGAAAGTCTCTGTCTGAGCTTCTACAGTAGATGACTTCAGTCTACAGCATCAGTGCCCAAGGCATCCGACAATAGTGGACTCATCAGCAATCTCGGAAACATCCGAACTTCTCTTAGATTGCTGAGACAGAGAGCCATTCCACTCCATCAGACATCCCAGTCGAGCTTCAGCCATCAGGCTCGAACTCTCTGGCAAGTTACGACAATGGACACTATCCCACTCTGCCCTCTGTAATAGATCCCACGTGGCCCCACCACTCTCTGGCAAGTCACGACAACGGACACCACTCCACTCTCCATAACAAACTTCACGTGACCCTGAACGGCCCACTGACGCCACTGCTCTCCGTAACAAACTCTGCATGGCCCCGAACGACCCACTACCAGGCAGTCACGGACGTTGCTGTCAAGCGGTTACGCTCTCCGTCTATAAAAGAGACCCCCCAGATACGTTCTCCTCTAAGCTCTAAACTCTATCTCGAAACTCTGCTAAAATTCCATTCGAGTGCTCCATTTCTGTTGAAGCAGAGTATTGACTTGAGCGTCGGAGGGTCTTGCCGGAGCACCCCCAACTCTGGTTTAGACTTCCCTTGCAGGTCCCGACAGCGGCCGCGATCCCCTCGACTCCAGCTTCTCCGACGTCGGCAGAATTCTGCACCAACAGAATTGACGCTAGAGGAAGGGGCCTTGTGTCTTCACAGGACCTTTGTTCTTAAAGGAGTGCTTAACGGGACTGTCTCCGATCATCTTCTTCGACATCTTCTTCCTCTTCTCTTGCCAGATCCCCACCTGATGCCTCCCCGAAAGGTATCCACCAGGCGATCTACGGCTTTCGTGGCCAGATCTCAGTGAGATCTGCAAGCTTCGACCTCGTCTTCAGTTTTTCAGACTCTTCCTCCTCCAACAATGACGGTCGGCATGGAGCAATTCGATTTGCTAGTTCAGTAGGTCAGGGCCTCACCGAAGTAGTGCAGACCATGCAGCAGCAGCCGCAGCCGCCGCAAGCATCTGTGCGGCTGGAAAGAGCATCATTGGAGTTTCAAAATCTGATGATCGAGTGGGCCACCTGGGCCAGTTGCCTTGTCTTCCCTGAAAAAGGGAAGCAGAGGGTGGAGAGCTCTCCATCTGATCATGAATCCACCCCCGGAGGGTCCCTATCTCCGTTCTGCCAGAAGACCCTCGAGACTTGCAGTCGAGAGGATCTTCTGGATCAAAGGTTCTAGGAGATGAACCGGCAGATCGAAGAGCTCCGCCATGCTCCCCCTGTTTACGGTGAGGATATCTGTACTGACCCTTCTTTCTCTCAAATGATTATGCAGGAACCAATCCCACCAAACTTCAAGCTCCCCCAATTTGAGAGCTACGATGGGACCTCAGATCCGGTTGATCATCTGGAGGCCTTCCGGACAATGATGCTGCTCCATAGCGGGCCAGATGCCATCCTGTGCCGAGCTTTTCTGTCTACCTTGAAGGGAGCAGTAAGAAAATGGTACTTGGCACTAAAGTCGGGTACTATCTTCTCCTTTGATCAAATGAGCCATCAGTTTGCGTCTCATTTCGTCAGCAGCCAGTGTCCTCAGAGAGGTTCAGAGTCCCTCATCAACATCAAGCAAAAGAAGGGAGAATCCATCCGAACTTACGTCAACCATTTTAACACCGCAGCATTGGAGGTCCGAAACTTGGACCAGTCAGTTACAATGGCCGTCCTGAAGAGCAGTCTTAAAAAGAATGATCTTCTGTTTTCTCTGAAAAAGAAGTATCCCAGGGATTTCACTGATTTGCTGGCTCGGGTCGAAGGGTATGCCCGAGCAGAAGAAGCCTTCAAGATAAAAGACGAGGAGGCCGTGAAGGAGCGGCAGACGGATGACTCCAGCAAGCCTGTAGCTGAAAAAGGATCGAGTGAAGCTCGGCCACATTCTCGAACTCCCTCCAGACACAAGCATGTCCAGACTCCTCCCCGAGCTCGTAGGCAGAGGAGCCCAGACCGTAGGGTTCAGCAGAGCTCTCCCCCAGGAAGATTCCACAGCTACGCCCCTCTCAATGCTCCAAAAGCCCAAGTGCTGATGGAGGTCAAGGAGCAGCTGTCGAGGTTGAAAAGGATGCGCACATATCCTGGAAAATACAATCCTAACAAGTTCTGCCTCTATCATCGTGACCACGGCCATGACACGGAGGAGTGTATTCAACTCCGAGATGAGATCGAGGAGCTCATCAGATGAGATCAGCTTGACAGATTCATCCGACACCAGCCTGAAGGTAGGGAGGATCGGTTGAGGGTCCTACCACAGCCAGAGCCATCAAGGAAGGGAGAACAGCCTGAAGATTAGCCTCCAATTGGGATCATCAACACCATCTCTGGAGGATCCCAGTGGGAGCAGCCAGTGGATCGGTCGGACCGCCCAAGCAGCAGAGGACGAAGAATCTATAACCTTTACTGAAGAAGATGCCAAGAAGATTCAATTCACCCATAATGATGTGGTTGTAGTTTCTTTAAATATTGCTGACTATGATGTACGCCGCATTCTTGTTGATAGTGGAAGCTCGATCGATATTTTGTTTTACGATGCATTCTCGAAAATATCCATTCCAGATGGTCGATTAGGGTCGATAGGCTCCCCGTTGGTAGGGTTCACTGACGATGCTGTGTCAGTGGAAGGGATAATAACTTTAACTGTAGTTGCAAAATGATACTCGAAGCAATCAAGAGTGCAAGTGGATTTTCTGGTAGTAAGGGCACCGTTTGCCTACAACGCAATACTCGGTCGATCTGGCCTCAATGCTTTCGAGCTGTGGTATCGACCTATCATTTGAAATTGAAATTTCCTACTAGCCAAGGGGTCGGAGAGATCAGAGGAGATCAAGTCCTAGCAAGATATTGCTATAACATAGCCCTGCAAAGAAATGGTCAATCTGACCCCTGTCCGATTGATGGATTAGACACCCGCGACGACCTTGCTAAAGAATGAGGTGAGCCAATTGAAGATCTTGTCTCAATTCTTTTAAACGATGGGAATGAGGAGCATGTGGTGAAAATCGACTCCAGCCTAGGAGAAGAGGTACGGACATAGCTCATCAATTTTCTACAAAAGAATGCGGATATTTTTGCTTGGGTTCTGACGGACATGCCGGAGATTGATGCGGAAGTCATGGAACACCGTCTAGCTGTTGATCCCAAACATCAGTCGATGAAGGAAAAAACCCGAGGTCATGCACCGGAAAGGCAGAAAGCAATAGCTGAGAAAATTGATAAACTTCTGAAAGTCGGGTTCATCAGAGAAGTCAACTACCCGAACTGGGTCTCCAATATGGTTCTTGTCAAGAAGGCGAACGGCAAGTGGAGGATATGCATAGACTTCAAAAAGCTGAACAAAGCCTGTTCGAAGGACAGTTACTCTCTGCCCAGAATTGACCAATTAGTGGATGCAATCTCGGGCCACGAGCTTCTCACTTTCATGGATACATTTTTTGGCTACAACCAAATCAGGATGGCACCAGAGGATGAAGAAAAAACTACTTTTATTACTAATCGTGGTCTTTATTGTTACAGGGTCATGCCTTTTGGCCTCAAAAATATAGAGGCGACCTATCAACGGTTGGTGAACAAGATCTTCAAAGAGCAGATCAGCCGTAACATGGAGATCTACATGGACGACATGCTTGTAAAAAGCAAATCCACAATGAACCACATCGTCGACCTTGAGGAGACCTTCAGTGCCCTCCGAAAATATAAGATGAAGCTAAACCCGACCAAGTGCGCTTTTGGAGTAACCTCAGGGAAATTCTTAGGCTTCATGGTATCGGGGTGCGGGATCGAAGTAAATCCAAAAAAAATTCATGCCGTTCAGGAAATGACCACTCTGAAGTCAATAAAGGAAGTACAGCATCTTACTGGAAGAGTAGCAGCTCTGAATCACTTCGTCTCAAGGTCAGCCGAATGGTGCCTACCTTTCTTTCAGACTCTCAAGCAGCCGAAGAACTTCTGTTGGACCACTGAATGTCAGCAGACGTTCGAAGAATTAAAGAGCTACCTCGGCTCACCTCCGCTATTGGCAAAGCCCGAATCTGGAGAGGAGTTGTTCCTGTACCTGGCGGTCTCCTCTGTAGCTCTCGCAGCAGTTCTGGTTAAGAAAGAAGTAAAAATTCAACGGCCGATCTACTACATAAGCCGAGTATTGAGAGATGCCGAAACCAGATATACTAAGTTAGAGAAACTAACTTACGCCTTGTTGATTGCAGCTCGAAGGTTCTGACCTTACTTTCAAGGGCATACCATAACACTGCTCACCGACCAGCCGATTAAGGCGGTTCTGCATCGAGCGGATGCTTTCGGAAGGATAGCGAAATGGACAGTCGAGCTCACGAAATTCGACATCAACTATCAACCCCGACCGACGATAGAAGCCCAGATATTAGCAGACTTCATAGTGGAGTACACTATTTCAGAAGAGGCCGAACTTGAACGAGGTGAAGCTGACAGCTCAGGGCTCCAGTCAAACTCTCTTGAAGAAAGAACAGATCTCCCTGATGGTTTTTGGGCCCTCTACATGGACGGTTCCTCCAACATGTCAGGCACAGGCGCGGGCCTGATCTTGACCAATCCGAAAGAAATTATCGCGAAGTACGCACTGCGCTTCAAATTTTCTGCGATAAATAATGGAGCAGAATATGAAGCTCTGATTGCAGGACTGAGGATTGCCAAAGAGTTAGAAGTAGATAGGCTCCAAGTCTACAGTGACTCCCAATTGGTGGTGGGACAAGTCAGCGAAAGCTATGAAGCTCGAGAGGACAGTATGATCAAATATCTCAAAAAGGTAAAAGAGATCATCCCTGCCTTTGGCAGCTTTGACATCAAGCAGATTTCAAGAGCAGAAAATACCAGGACCGACCTTCTCTCCAAGTTGGCTACACTGGCTCTGGCTGAACGGCCCAAGGAAGTCTTCTTCGAAGTTCTGAAGTGTCCGAGTATGGAAGAACTGTAGCTTGTGATGGAGATCAGCCATGAACCCAGCTGGATTGACCCACTGGTTGCATACCTCAAGGATGGGGTTCTTCCTTATGATGCAAAAGAAGCTCGGAAGCTTAGAAATCAGGCCTCTCGATATATCCTTTATGAAGGCAAGCTGTATAAGAGGTCGGACTCTCTGCCCCTCCTGAAATATCTCCGGCCTTTTGAAGCCGACTTTGCCTTGTGGGAGGTACATGAAGGAGTCTGCAAAAGTTACCTGGGAGCCAGACCTTTATCCCACAAATTGCTCCGACAAGATTATTACTAGCCTACAATGTACCATGATTCCATCAAATATGTCAGAAAGTGTGATCAGTGTCAGAGATATGTGAATATCCAAAGACAGCCCGCCTCTGAACTTACACCCTTGAGTGCCCTATGGCCGTTTGCACAATGGGGGATGGATATCCTCGGATCTTTTCCCATGAAATCCGGGCAGCGGAAGTTCCTCTTGGTGGCAATTGACTACTTCACCAAGTGGGTCGAAGCTGAACCTTTGACTAAAATCACAGAAGCTAAAGTGCAGGACTTCGTTTGGAAGTCAATCATCAGTAGGTTCGGCTTATCCAGAATCCTCATTATTGATAATGGACGATAATTTGCTGGAGCAAGGTTTGCTAAATTTTATGAGAACTTAAACATCTCCCATAACTTCAAGTCAGTAGCCCATCCACAGGCAAACGGCGAAGCCGAGGTTACTAACAGGACTCCGTTGCAAGGAATCAAGGCGAGACTTAAAAAAACAAAGGAAACTTGGGCAGATGAGCTTTACCATGTGTTGTGGGCATACCGAACTATCCAAAGATTGCCCATAGGAGAGACCCCCTTCGCCTTGACCTTCGGGACAGAAGCCGTTATCTCGATTGAACTCAAGCTTCCGTCGGCACGAGTTGTAGCATTCAATGAGCAGCGCAACTCATAGGATCTCAAGGCCAACCTCGACTTGTTAGAAGAGAAGCGGGAGATAGCTCAAGTTCGGATAGCAGCCTACAGGCAGAAAGCAGCCCGTTACTACAACTCCCGGGTCAAAAGCAAAGCCTTCAGAGCGGGAGACTTAGTACTTCGGCGAGCCACTGTTTCATAACCTCAGAATCAAGAAAAACTCACCTTGAACTGGGAAGGCCCGTATGAAGTCAAAGAGGTAGTCCGACCCGGAATATACTATCTAAAAGAGCTCGGAGGAGCAGACCTTCCACGGTTATGGAATTCAGAAAATCTACGAATGTATTATCGATAACTTTGCCTTAAATAAAAGTTTCATATTCGCATATCTTTTCTTTTGGCATGAGCTTATGACGATAGGGAGTAGCTCCTTCAGATAATCGAAATTGAGCATGTCAGGAACAAGAGGAGAACCTCGTCCTGACACAAATAAAGGCTCGATTATTTAGAGACTGGATGGGGAGAGAGGCCCTTGCAACGGCCCTAATGCGCCCCCACATCCATGTTAGGAATAGGAGGAGAACCTCATCCTAATATAAGCAAGGTCGAAGGCCTGATTATTTAGAGACCGGATGGGGGGAGAGGCCCTTGCAACGGCCCTAATGCGCCCCCACAGTCATGTTAGGAACAGGAGGAGAACCTAGTCCTAACATGAGCAAAGTCGAAGGCTCGGTTATTTAGAGACTGGATGGGAGGAGAGGCCCTTGCAATGGCCCTAATGCGCCCCCACAGCCATATTAAAAATAGGAGGAGAACCTCCTCCTAACATGAGCAAAATCGAAGGCCCGATTATTTAGTAATCGGATGGGGGAGAGGCCCTTGCAACGGCCCTTATGCGCTCCCACAGTCATGTTAGGAACAGGAGGAGAACCTCATCCTAACATGAGCAAAGTTGAAGACCCAGTTATTTAAAGACTGGATGGGGGGAGAGGCCCTTGCAACGGCCCTTATGTGCCCCCACAGCCCTGTTGGGAATGGGAGAAAAATTTTGCCCTAACATGAGCTGAAATTGACTGTGTCGGGAACAGGAGGAGAACCTCGCCCTGACACAAATGAAGATATGTTGTTTGAGATCGGATGTGGGAAAAAGCCCCTCAGCAGCTCCTCTACACCCCTACAATCCCGCTAGGAGTAGAGAAAAAACCCTCGCCCAAACATAAAGAAAGAAAAAAAAAATGACGAGCTACACCGGAGATAAGAAAAAAAAAATAAACTACATCCAAGACTCAAGAGATCTCGTCTCAACGAGGAAGAAAACCCTTGTCAAAAATCTTCAGTCTCTAAAGGGGAGCCCAACACTGGCAGGAGAGAATAGACTTCCTCAAAGTAACGAGAAGTTCAGGCCCCAAGCTCGAATATCGAAAGAGAGCGTCAAACTCAAATGGCCTCGAAAAGACCTTCGATCATGAACAAAAAGGGCGAGTCAATACAGCGATGATCAAGAACCTTCAAACAACGTCGACATCAAACAAGACAAAGGATAGGAGAAGTTCGATAAGTGACAACTCAGAGCAATAGTATACAAGATAATGAGAAAATTTTATTTTATTTCATTAGTAAAGAACGCATTACAAAAGCCTTTGAAGGCCACAAAAAAAAAGAAGAAACGACAAGAAAAGAAAAGAATACATGGAATAGAGGGTAAAAAAAAAAAGCCCTAAGGGAGCTCGGCTTCTTCCGACTTCGAACTCTCAGTTCCAGCCATCATCAAGGATTGCTTTAAGTTCTTAACTTCTTCTTCCAGTACCCCTTAAAGGATTTTGCTTCTCCGACCTCCATCCTTCCTCCATTTTTAGGGTTTCTTCCCCTCCTCTTTCCTTCGCTCTCCATGGCGCCAAGGAAACCGAGGGCTTCGAGTCGGAATCCCGAGCTCATCCGTAGGATCGAAAAATACTCGCGATCGAAGATGTACCACAAGCGCGGGCTCTGGGCGATCAAGGCGAGGCACAGCGGTGTCTTTCCACGCCACGAGCCCAAGGAGGTGCCGCCCGAGCCCGTCGAGAAGTCAGGACACACCCGTCGATCAATATTTTTATTAAATCCCTGCTGTTGAAGAAATTCTCTCCCAGATCCACTTCGGAGCCGTCGACCCCCTCGATGGCAGCCCTGCTGCTGCGGCTCTTGCGGGCCAACATCTTCTTCCTCCTCCTCCTTTCGGCCCCCAGTGCCTCCTCGGGATGAGACTCTGGAGTGGGAACCTCGATCGGAGGGCTTCTCGAAGAAGCTCGGGGGACTACGGGCTCAGCATCAAAAGGGGCGTCAACGGCAATGGCCGCCTGGGCAGGCACGGTCGGGTCTCTCTTTTCTACCTTTACCCTCTTCACCGACCCAGAAGTTGCGGCGCCTTTCCTCTTATAGGCCTTGAGACCCTTGGCTAACATCCGAGCCGCGTCGGCGTCCATATCTACAATGAAAGAAGATCGGCACAGCTTAGAAATAGAGCAGCGACAAAAGGAGGAAGTGTTGGAGGACATTATGAATCAAGAGAAAATCTTAAAAAATCCTAAAAAAATTAGAAAAAATAAGAAACAAAGTGCTCGCGGAGAAATCGAACGGGCGTAACGTGAAGGATAAAAAACGAAAGAAGAACAAAAAAGAGAGGGGTTCCAGAACTAACCTAAGCTGGTCTGAAAGATGCAGGAAGGCAGCAAGGGTGATGGGGATCGATCCGAAGAGCACCTAACACTGAGAGGGACACACTGGGGGAAGACGAAGTTCTCAGGGAAGAAGAAGGGCTCCAACATAATTCTCAGGCAAGGTGAAACCCCTGAAAGAGGGGGGCGGATTTAAATAGACAATGGGGTCCGGCGCAACAATGACTGCAGATCTCCTCTGGTTGATCTATAACCGCCGCGTGGCCCACTCATCGTGGCAGGCGGCTAAAGATGACTGACAACTGACAGAATCATTATTGCACCGTACCTAGAGCAACGCTCCAGCAGAAATTTCGAAAAAAATTTTCGAGTCGCCTCGATTTGAAAAGACTCCAGTACCAGCATGCCAAATACCAAAATATCTGGAAACAACCGAGTACGAAAATTGAGGGAGGCAACTTCGGATGTGAAAGTTTCTCTATACTTCCTTCATTCGAAACCCAAACTTGAAAGTAGGGGGACTAGTGTTGGGTATAAAATACCCCCAGTCGAAGTTCGTAAAAGGCTGATCCTCCTAGGGCTCTTTCGGCTTCCGACCTTGTGTGGTATTTTTCTGAACTCCCCCGGCTGTCTGAGCTTCCATAATACCATCCGGACTTCTCCAGCGGTCGACCTTCCACAGTGTCCTCCAGATTCCTCCAACGGGCGAACTCCTATCGTGCCATTCGAACTTCTCCAATAATGAGCTCCCCATTCATCTACCGAACTGCTCTAAATACTCTTCGGGCTTCATTATCAGCCGACTTTCTACAATGATCGGCTACTCTTTGAATCTCTTTCAGACTTCTTCCTGTCACGAGCGATTTTACTCTGAACTTCTTCTAGACTTCGTCAATGTCCGAGCTTCTTCAACAGCAGGACTTCTACAGTAACCAGACTCCATCCAAGTTTCTATGGCGGTCGACCGCCTTCTGGATTTCATCCGAGCTTCTATAGGAGCTGGATCCCAATCAAATTTTTACGACGGATGGATCCCAGATGAATTTCTACAACGGACGGGCTCCACCAGCCGATCTCTACTCCGAACTTCTATTGCAAGCGAACTTCATCCGAGCTTCTATAATAAGAAGTCTCCATCCGAGCTTCTACGGCAACCGATCTTTATCCGAGCTTCTACAATAAGAAGTCTCCATCCGAGCTTCCACGGTAACCGATCTTCGTCTGAGCTTCTACAATAAGCGACCTCCTTTCAGACTCCTACAAGAATCGACTCCGTCCGAACTTCTACAATAGAATTGAATCTCGGACTCCTCCAATGTTTGACCTTTTCCAATGTCCTCAAGACTCCTCCAGCGGACGAACCTCCATAGCGCCATCCGAACTCCACTGTCGGACGATCCTCTGTCGGATTTCTCATGAAATCGGACCTCTTCGACAGACAATCTTCAGATGAGCTTTCACATTAGGCAAATTTCAGACGGACTTCTCTAGCAATCGGACTCCTACCGGACTTCTCCAACAGAAAGTCTCCGTTCGAGCTTCTACAGCAGATGACTTCTGCCTGCAGCATCAGCGCCCAAGGCATCCGACAACAGTGGACTCATCAGCAACCTCGAGAATATCCAAGTTTCTCTTAGATTGCTGAGACAGAGAGCCATTCCGCTCCATCAGACATCCCAGCCGAGCTTCAACCGTTAGGTCCAAACTCTCTGGCAAGTCGCGATAATGGACACTACCCCACTCCGCCCTCTATAACAGATCCACGTGGCCCCATCACTCTCTGACAAGTCACGACAACGGACACCACTCCACTCTCCATAACAAACTCCACGTGGCCCTGAACGGCCCACTGACGCCACTGCTCTCCTAACAAACTCCGTGTGACCCCGAACGGCCTACTACCAGGCAGTCACGGACATCGCTGTCAAGCGATTATGCTCCCATCTATAAAAGAGACCCCCCAGATACGTTCTCCTCTAAGCTCTAAATTCTATCTCGAAACTCTGCTAAAATCTCATTCGAGTGCTCCATTTCTGTTGAAGCAGAGTACTGACTTGAGCATCGGAGGGTCTTGCCGGAGCACCCTTAACTCCGATTTAGACTTCCCTTGCAGGTCCCGGGGCGGTCGCGATCTCCTCGACTCCAGCTTCTCCAACGTCAGTGAAATTCTGCACCAACAAATATAATATAATTAATTTTTTATTTATAATTATATTAAATAATTATTATTTTATTTATAATATATTTTAAAAAATAATTATAAAATAAATTTTAAAATATTTAATTATAATTTTTTTAAAAAATAAAAATTATTAGCGATGGCATTAGCGAAGGCTATGCCGTTGCTAATAGTTTTTTTAAAATTTTAGTTAAAAAAATTAAAAACTATTAGCGACGGCCAAGCCATCGCTAATAGTTTTTTTAAAATTTTAATTAAAAAATTAAAAATATTAGCGACGATATCGCTAATGTCGTTGCTAATTATCATTATTAGTGACGGTAAAATTATCATCGCTAATAATGATAAATAGCGACTAGAATATTTCTGTCGACTTTTTAGCGATGGGGTACCATCGCTAATAATATTAGCGATGGAGTGCCATCGCTAATAATATACGATGTAAAATGACTATTAGCGATGGCAAATAGCCATCGTTAATAGTCAGTTTTCTTGTAGTGAAAGAAATAGTTGTCCGCACAACTCTTGGCATCCACTCTCTTTTGGTGTATCCTTTTGACCATTTAAATCTTTATGGCATAAAGAGTCCAAGTGGTTTGGAGATTTTAGGTTAACCATATGCTAGCATGGATATCCAAAATCCTTTAGAATTTCTCATGAGTCCTAATTCAATTAGGACCTCCAAAGCCTAATCTTAAGTCCTTGATCAATTTTCTTTTGTGTATGACTCCACAGATTCTATTTTGTCTGATAATGAGATATATTGTGATCTCTATCATCAATATCATTAAAATTTTTTCAATAGATTGAAACAATTCCAACTTAGTCAATAAGAATTATTGATCATCAATATAATTCTGATGAGTCTCACAATCCACCAATGATACCTAGCAGCATATAGTGGCATTCCAATAGAATAGAATGGATGAACCTCTAGGTGCAGTTACCGTATGATTCAGTCCTTCTATTGAGAGTCCTGACTAGGTGGAGATTATGGAATTACTCGTCAAATCCTATCATCTGTCATATGTCTTATTTATTTGACTTAAGTTTTTTGATGTGAAAATAAATAAAAATTTTTCTCATTATTCACACTGTCTTGGTCAAGATCTTCTAAACTTAATCTTATAAATCACATAAGACCATCTTCCTTATCTGCCAAAGAGATAGATTCCATATAGGTGTATACTATACTCTTATAATAAACTTACTGCAACCAACATATACTACAAAGATTTACATGGCTAGGAATCAAGTGTATATACAGTCAAACTACAGTAATCTCATTATAAATTGTCGAGTCACTGCAGGTTCAAGGACTAGTTACATTATCGCAGTATCGAGCAAGTCACTGATGAGTGAGTAGACATTCAAGTGACTTTTCATATTAGTCACATTCGTCTCTTTATTTTCTAAACAACCACCTATACTCTCACTCTAATATCCCTACACTATGGACATGAGACTCATCTATTTTGAAAAAAATTGATCCATGCACAATCTCATCGCATCTACATCATCCTCATGATGATCTATTGATCGAAAGTATTTAAGAATTAATCATCAATGACACATATCTCAAATTTTTAACTCTTAAGAATATGTGTCATCATCTTATTAATTTTTGAATGATTTATGGATACATACACAATATGAATAAAATAAAAATTTAATTTTATATAAAAAAAATAAAATATAAAATTATATCTTAGAATAAATATATCTGTCAATTTGATTGGCTTCGAGAGCATATATCTAACATTGAGTCCACCACAAAGAAAAATTTGATGCCCTAAATATCTGAATATTAAGACATGCATGCCTTTCAACAACAAACATACGTAAATTTTCTTCTAATATGTTGCTGAGGCAAACCAAAATTGAAAAATAATGCAAATATTTGTAACTTTTAAATTTCAATGTATACAAAAAAAATAATACAAAAGGTCTTGCTGAATACTAAATCTCATCTCTCATATAGCACACTTTTCCACTGTATTATCAGCTAGCTCAATTCCTACCATGCCACAAGCTTGAGCACCATTCAAACTCACTAATCATACCACCTATAGCTCTGCTCTTCTGGAAACACATCAAAATCTGAATTCATTACTCTGGCAAAAAGTGAATTGGACGTCCATGCACCAACGAAACTACACTATATTGAATATCACATCTTACTTTGTTTACATTCTATTGGAACTCTCCCAATACATTACAATAAAAATGACCATAGACGGTATTTTTAAGTGCTGCTATAGATCAAAAAAAAATATTATAAATATCTTTAATGATATTTTTATGATATTTTCTTATATGCTGTCTTAAGATAATGTCGGTAATTAATTATCGATATTTTTAAAAAAATATTGATAAAATTTTTATTTTAGCAGCATATGTAAACAAACTACACTATATTAAATATCACATCTTACTTTATTTTACATTCTATTAGAACTCTCCTAACACACTACAACAAAAATGACCATTGACGGTATTCTTAAGTGCTGCTATAGATCAAAAAAATATCGTAAATATCTTTAGCAATATTTTATGATACTTTTTTATGTGCTGTTTTAAGATGATATTGATAATTAATTATCGATATTTTAAAAAAAATATCAATAAAAAAATTTATTTTAGTAGCATAGTAAGTGCTTTTAAAATTTTAATATCAATATTTTATATACCGATAAAAATTATCAAAATTAAACTAATATCCTAGAGTTACAACATGAGTAGGATTCGAATCTATGATCTTTTATTTGAATAACAAACTCTTAACCACCAATCCATAACTTATATTATTAATATATAAGTATAGTTTATTTAACTTATTAACATACATTCACATCATTAAATAAGTCATGCTAAGAATATATATGTATAATAATATATTTTATGAGACCAGTACAACTAAATCAAGCTCTATATAAAATTAATAATTTAAAATTAGTGATAATTTTTTAAAATCCTATAAATTATGTTGTTATTTATTGGCATATTCGCTAATACCACAAAATATAAATTTATAGCAGAAATTTATAATAAAAATTCATAAAATAAAAATTTATAGCAGTATTATAATAAAATATCATAAAATATAAATTTATAGCAGTATTTATGATAAAATTCATTAATAAAAAAAATATTTATTAAAAAATAGTGGTATTTTTATCAAAATATATTAAAAAAAATTTAGTGACATATAATAAAAAATACTATAAAAAATTTATCATTAAAAATTATTTTGTGTTGTAACATTTCTGTCTCAAATCAACTGGTGCATGTTAGATACACGCTTCTTGTCCTTTATCAATACTACGATGCCATTGTCACCTTCATAACTCCATCTATTTTGGATGCTCACAATCTCTAAAAATCTTGAAGGACAAAAGAATTAATAGAATTCTTCCTCACTAACCTCATTTGCTATTCCATTTCAACACTGTTTACTGAAATCAGAGGAACCAATCGTAGCTAATAACACACACACACACCACACACACACATCCAAAGTAAAACAAACAAAAAGAAAAAGAAAAGGAACAATTGTTTG
>NC_025996.2:56715572-56779217 GCF_000442705.2 Elaeis guineensis | reverse complement strand
TTTTATATCAAAATATATTAGTTTTTAAGAAAAAAATCCAAGTATATATAATGCAAGCTAGGAGTCCTAGCATGAGGTTCGTTGTATAGCGGAAGATTAAATTAACTAAGAAGGAATTAAACTAATTATATCAAACTTTAAAATCTACAGGCAAGAAGATGAATTAAACTAAAGATTAACAAGAATAACTAATAGCTTATCTTGCTACGAAGGTCATCTCTATTTGCTTGAGTTGTCACTAAAGATTATCTTTGTTGCTTGAATTCACTGCTCTTTCTCGAACAATCTACTACCATCCACCAAGCCCAAACCGCCAATCCTCGGAACCCACTGATTCGCACAGATTCTACCATGCAAAGGAAATTAAAAGCAAATACATGTTAATGTACCAAAAATGGTTCCATTGTTTTTTACGATGAATCACGTGGATACATATGAGATTATTTATAAGCTCTAGAGTCCGAAGGATGGGGGTACCCTCAATATTTGATAGAAATGTAGAAATAAATTGCTAGCTCAACTAGAATAAGAATTTTTTTTATCAAAAGAGCAATTCTAGACTTTGGATGATAACTAGTTTGTCGACCCGTTACATCTAGCACTGATTAAGCCCAAAGCTCGTGTACTCTGTGGTGTAAGTAGGATAAATTGCAGTCCTCCCGAATTCGTTCGTCTCTCTCCCAATCTCGCTAAATAATTGATATTAGCACATAAAGTTCCGATCATGAGAATTGGGCATGGACCTGGTGTCATTTTAAACATGATTAGACTTGTGCTTTCTCATAGCATCCTGTATTAACTTTTCTACTCTAGAAGGAAAAAAATGTCCCACCAAATCACACTGAACTGGGAGCTTGGAAACCCAATTTTTTCCCTTTCACCTCAATAATGCCTAAAATAGAGTTCTTTGACACTATTTTCAATTGTTTAAAATTAATATCAATTTCTATTTTAAAAAGTCCAAATCCAAAACTTGTTTTATGAATATTTGAATTATATTTGACAACAATAAAGGTGATGATGAGATAGAGTGGAATGGCTAGTGATGGTAGTGGCAGCCGATGGCAAACGTAGTGCTTTGGCAATTAGTAGTGTCGGTGATTGTTGGGAAAATGTGTCCCAAAAAGCCAATCGTCAAGCTGTTGACGGTTGAGCAACCAAGTATTGTAATTGATTTGTTAATAAATAAAATATATTTGGCATTTTCATCATAAGCTTTCATCTTCTAATGAACTCCGTTGTTATGATGAAGTCCTTAGGACTATTTAGATTCGATAAAGAGAGGAATTTATCGATTAGTCCTTAAAACTGTTCACGACCAAATGATAGGCTGTTAATAAGGACAACAGCTTCTATCGAGCATAGGTCGCTGTAGGCCATATGGGTTGGTTGTCCTCTTAACCAAGGAGTGTGGAGACACTGGTATGGCATACAGGTGAGATGTAAGGGTACATCATCATTGAACGTGACCAACTCCAGAGTATTCTGCTGTCGAGAATGTCTCTGATGGGATATAGGTATAAGTGTCCCTTAGACTGAGATCGCCTCAGTGACTTGCAAGCAACTCACTGTGCTTTGGTACTGGACTAACTGAATTTCTAATTCAGGGACGGAAGGCTTCTGGGCACAGTCAAGTACTTGCGAAGTCAGAGTGTGATCGAGATGGGATTGACCACTCCAAGAGTTGGAGAAGAATGAGTCGCTGTATTTCAATTTAGCAAAACCTTGGCCAGGGTAATCCATCAGATGGATTTGATATTTTGAAATACAATGTGGACAACCTGATCAGAGTTGACAGTTGAACTCTGGGGTGTCCTATGATCATTTTGGTCAAGGGGATGAATTATATGAAAACTATATCCGCATGGGTTCTAAGGATGTTGTTCTACACATTCGACCTATCCGGTCGTCGGGTACCATTGCTAGATGGTCACTTCGATTGGTATAAAATTTTTCTATGCTACCGGCTTAGGTTCGGACCTATGAGGTCACACACATTAGAGTTCATGATCCGATCGATGGTTGATCAACGATTAAGAATCGTTCTAGGGTTAAATGATCAATACGATTGACATTTAACCCAGTGCAAGTGTTGCAGGAGGATCGATTAGCAATTCGATTGCTAATTGGCTTAATTTGATTAAGCCAATGGGCTGAGATTAAGTCTAATTAAATATGATTTAATTAGATTTAGTTTGGGCTTGATTGGATCAAGTCCAATTGGTTTATTGGATAAGCCAAGTGCAAGGAAAAACTAGTCCTAGTTCAACTAGGACTTGGGTCAATCTAATTTCTAATTTGATTAGAAAATTAAATCAGATTTAAATCTAATTTAATCTGATTAAATTAGGTTCTTAATTGGGTTAAGACCTATTTTAATTGGGTTGATCTAATTTTGATTTGATTTGGTTTGGAAACCAAATTAAAACAAGTCATAAGACAGAATCCTAGTAAGACTAGGATTCCACCTTGCGCCACATAAGCCTTCTCCACGCCCTCTCTCTTATTCAACGCCAATCTCCACTTATTTTGTGCGACAAAAGCCCTCTCCCAGATCTCTCCCACGTTCACAAAAGGTCTCCTCTCTTCTTTCTTACATGGAAGGTGGTTTGGATCAAATCTAAAAGGAATAAGTTTGGATTTCGAATTCTATGAGATAGAGTTTTAGAAATCCAAAACTCTTTCAATTTTGCACCGAATTTATCCAAATTTTTTTTGAATTTTTTGGCTTTTAGGGTACATTGTGCACCCTTTTCTGGTCCATGCATAAAATATGAGGAGGTGCTCAAGAGTTGGGCGTCCCTTAACTTGCCATGTTTGGATAAGCCTTGACTAGGTGTTTGACCTAGACAAGGACTCTATCATATCTCTCTATATAAGATGAGTTTCTTTATGAAATTTTAAGAAATAGATTTGAGAGACCTTTGCCATCCAAAAATCAGAGAGAAATACCTTTGGGTCGTGGAGATATAAAAGATGCAAGTTTGGGTGTCTAGAGAGAAAAACGTGAAGAAGAAGAGGGTCTTCTTCTAGGGTTTTTGTTTTCATATCTTTCCTCCCTCCATCTTGAGTTTCCTGAGAGCGTCTCAGATCTGAAACTCCTCCTTCTACTTTCCATCTTTGGAAGAGTCCAAATCAAGAAGAAGGAGGCACCTGATCAACCATCAAAGAAGGATCAGCGCAGTACTAGCATACTGTGCTGATTTCCTGAAGCAGGACTTCTGATCGAGATTCGTGGGCTCGTGTGGATGACTCCTAGAGGCGGACGCGTGTGCGGCTTGCAACATCATCCTCAAGCCCAGATCAGCAAGGTTAGAACGTCTAACTTGCAAGGTAATAGATCTGATCTATTGTTTAATACATACATTAGATGTAGTATAGAAACATGTTGATATGATCAACATGTAGTTCATGCTATATTTATATATTTTAATTTTTGATTTAATGCTATGTAATAATCATGTAATAGGATCTTAGATCTAGGATTTTTGATTTTAAAAATAAATTTTGATTTATTTTAGTCTTCCGCTGTATGATCTTGAAAAAGTTTCAAGATCTAACCCTGAAACCCTAGATCTGGTTCCTACAATTGGTATCAGAGCCTAGGTTCTTTATTACATGATTATTTATACATGCTTAGATTATTTTTAGATTAGATCTAATTTATAATCTGATTATTAAATCTAAAATTAAAATTTTAGATCAATCACAAACTGCAAGGTTGTCCTGCTGTAAGGTTTACCCCTTACAGTGCAAAGGTTGTCCTAGTTTGTGTAGATCTATCTTTAATCATAAATTTGTTAGATATGATCTAGATTAAATTTATGATTTATTAGATTTAAAAGATGTTTAAATCTGAAATAAAATCTCTTTGTTAATAATTTTTGTGCAAAGAAATTGTTTAAAGTTGAAATTGTTTCAATTACATGAACCTGTTTAGATTAGATCTAAAGTAGTTTCATGTTTATTTCACTTGCATCTTGATTATGAATCAAACATGCAATATGGTTGGTAGAATCATATTGTAAAATTATTTTACAAATATGAAAATTATTTTTTGAAAAGCCAAACCCAACCCTCAGCCCAAAACTTAATTAAGAATTAAGAAGTTGTTTGATTAGGTTCTAGGATTGTGAATTGAAGAACCTAAGACACAAACATAACACATTGGGTTAATGGGTTAGTGGAATTAGGTCCATTAATTGGGTTAGACCTATGGTTAGATTAAATGGACTTAATTAGAGAATTGACTAAATCTAATCAATTGTTGTCTTAGATTAGGTCAAGGATTCTCTAGATCAATTACAATAGTTGTAGTTGGTCAAGTCCATGTCTTTAACGAGAACCAAATGGACTTGATTCTTGGCTAAGCGGTCTAGCACGAACTGTTAGGTTGATCTAATCGAAACTAATTAAACCAGTTGGTGTCTAAGGTAAACCAGACCGGTGGTTTTTAATTGGGAGCCCGCTTACCTGGCCATTTCTGATGGTGTCTAAGGCAAGCTTTGGCAGACCCTCCCACTGATCGAACTTACCTGGCCTCTTGGTGAAATTATGTTTTGATCGGATCACTTGACTATTCGAGCTGACCCATGTCAGCTAGGTAAATCAGTGTGACTGATTTAGGTGCTCCTAGACCAGCCCTGGTCTCCCTTAAGCTGACTTGGTGAAGCCAGTGGGAGGATCATGATAAGCTGGTTCATCTGACCTCATCCTCTATATTATTTAAATCCTCTAAAATTATTAGGTCCTTAAAATGATAAAGTTATGGAGATAACTGAGTCATAGCCTCCCATTAAGGTGTTTGATAATGAGTCCATTAACTCAATAATCATTGCAGACCCAAAGGCCTGGTGCTTGTTGACTAATGGAATTATCACTCATCATATGACGACTTGGAAGTGTCTCTCTAATGGTGGTTAGGTGAGCCAACCAAAGTTGGGCTTAATCATTCGTTGGTTAGATACACCAAGTATGATCATGTTAATGGTTGGACCTAACTGGATCCTTACAGTGGAGGCCAAAGCCTACTGATTAGGTTTCTGGGGCAAAATTAAAATTACTAGAAATTATTTAGAGAAACAATTGGTTATGAACCTACCCTTAGATGTACATGGGTTGGCCAACCAAAGTTGGGCTTGTGTGCAGTCTAAGTGGATTCTAGTACCCGCTAAGGAATTAGGGTAATTCCTCGAATTGGAGGTAGAGGCTACCAATTCGAATAAAATAGTGGGAGAAACCTTTTGATTAAAGTCCAAATCTTTAGGTTTAATGAATCAATTACTAATTAGGTTATGGTTCTCCTTTGTGCAAATATGGCCACTTCCCTATCGCTCCGATCATTGTTGGACAATGATAAGTTGGTGGGACCCAACTTCGGTAGCTGGTACCGAAAGTTGAAGATAGTCCTGGAGCATGAACGGATCCTATATGTGATAATGGATCCTGCACCTGAGGAGCCAGCTGTCAATGCACGTGGAACAGTCAGAGACACTTACCAGAAGTGGCTCAGTGATCGGACCACGGTGCGCTGTATCATGCTGGCTGCCATGAGCGACGAGTTCAGTCGCAGATTCGAGATGGCTCAGCCAAAGGACATGCTTCAAGTGTTGGAGGATGCCTTTGGCACACCCGATGACGTAGAGAGGCACAAGACTAGTTGTGCCATCTTCAACGCCAAAATACGGGATGGTGCCTCTGTCACTGATCATGTATTGTACATGATCGAGCTGATGGAACGATTGAGCAAGCTCGGCTTTCCTTTGCATGAGCAGCTTGGGAAAAGATGCAATACTAAACTCGCTGCCCAAGTCTTATCTCCCATTTCTCACTCATTATAGAATGACAAAGCCTGAAGTAAACTACCACGGATTACTGGGGTTGCTTCAGAACTTTGAGAAGGATCACTAACTTCATAAAGAGTCGGTGAACTCAGTGGAGGTTCATCTTCTGGTTCTCGACCTTTTGAGAAAGGAAGAAGAACAAGAAGAAGAAAGTGAAGAAGGTGCAAGTTTAGGCTGGGACATTAGTGTAGAGCAGACCAAAAAGATCAAGCCTGATAAGAGTCTATTCTACTGGCAAGAATCCTAGATCAGATAGTGTGTCAGATATCTACTTATGGCACTGTAGGCTAGGTCATATAAACAAGAACAGAATAAATAGGTTGACTCAAGAGAAATCCTCGAAGTCAGTGATTGTGAATCACTTCCAACCTGTGAGTCTTGTCTTCTTGGTAAAATGACCAAGTCACCTTTTACTGGAAAAGGTGAGAGAGCTACTGAGCTCTTGGGCCTAGTACATACTGATGTATGCGGGCCATGAGCACTAGTGCTAGAGGTGGATATTTCTACTTCATAACTTTCACGGATGACCTATCCCGATATGGATATGTCTATCTGATGAAACATAAGTCGGATTCATTTGAAATGTTCAAACGATTCCGAAGTGAAGTAGAAAAACAAACTGAGAAGAGTATTAAAACTCTTCGATCTGATCGAGGAGGAGAATACCTTTCTAGTGAATTTCTCACATATCTAGGAGAGAATGGGATTCTCTCCCAATGGACTCCTCCAGGAACACCACAGCATAATGGTGTGTCTGAAAGGAGGAATCAGACTCTGTTAGACATGGTCCGATCCATGATGGGTTTTGCTAGCTTGCCGATATCCTTCTGGGGATATGCACTCGAATCGGCCTGTTATCTGTTTAATAGGGTTCCAAGTAAGTCTGTAATTAAGACTCCATATGAGATATGGACGGGACGTAAGCCAGCACTTTCACACCTTAGGGTCTGGGGATGCCCGACCTATGTCAAACGATTAGTCACAAACAAACTTGGATCTAGGTCTGACAATTGCTCATTCATAGGGTACCCAAAGAGATAAAAGGATATTTTTTTTCTACCATGCTGATGAACAAAAGGTGTTCGTCAGCCTTAAGGCAATCTTTTTAGAAAAGGAGTTCCTTGGTGAAGGAACCGTTGCCTCTAAGATTGAACTTGATGAAGTTCAACAGGTAGAAGGACCGACACCAATAGCTGAACCTGAGTCTGATATGATTAGATCATATCCGGAGCCCAATGTACCTACACCATTAAGGCGATCTGGTAGAGTACCGCGTCAACCGGACAGATACTACGGTTTCTTGGTCGAGATGGTGATCCCATCGAACTTGATGAGAATAATGAGGATCCGATCACTATATGGATGCAATGCAGAGACCTGATTCTGAGAAATGGCTTGAAGCCATAAAATCCGAAATGGAGTCCATGAAGGTCAACGATGTATGGATATTGGTTGACCCACCTGAAGGGGTTAAACCCATTGGGTGTAAATGGGTCTTCAAAAGGAAGAGGGCGCAGACGGAAAGGTGGAGACCTATAAAGCCCGTCTAGTTGCCAAGGGGTATCATCAACGTTATGGTATTGACTATGACGAGACGTTTTTCCCTGTGGCAATGCTCAAATCTATTCGGATAATGCTTGCAATAGCTGCCCATCTAGATTATGAGATCTGGCAGATGGATGTAAAGACAGCTTTCCTGAATGGAGAGCTGACCGAAGAGGTATATATGATACAACCTGAGGGGTTTACATCCACAGATGAGTCCAAGGTGTGCAAGCTTCAGAGATCCATTTATGGATTGAAGTAAGCTTCTCGGAGTTGGAACATGCGTTTTGATAAGGTGATCAAAACGTATGGCTTCATTAAGAATGGAGAAGAGCCCTGCATCTATAAATGGGCAAATGGTCCAGTTGTGGTATTCCTTATCTTGTACGTGGATGACATTCTCTTAATCGGAAATAACATCCCCGTACTACAGGGAATAAAAGTTTGGTTGTCATCACAGTTCTCCATGAAGGACTTGGGTGAAGCATTCTACATCCTAGGGATGAAGATCTATAGGGATAGATCTAAAAGGATGCTTGGATTATCTCAGTCCATGTATATAGACACTGTGCTGAAGAGGTTCAGCATGGAGAATTTCAAGAAAGGCTATCTATCGATGGGCCAAAGAATTTCTCTCTCTAAGAAGGATTGTCCGACAACTCCTGAAGAGAGAGAGCGTATGAGTAGAGTCCCATATGCTTCAGCCATGAGATCTATCATGTATGCCATGACATGTACAAGACCAGATGTGGCATACTCACTAGGAGTAGTGAGTAGATATCAATCTGATCCTGGAGAAAACCACTGGAAAGTGGTTAAAGCCATCCTTAAGTATTTGAGAAATACTAAGGACCAATGGTTGGTTTATGGTGAGTCAAATCTGAAACTTGTGGGGTTCACAGACTCCAGCTTCCAATCTGATCATGATGACAGCAGCAGTGTGTCGGGTTATATCTTTACTCTGAATGGTGGAGCCATCTGCTGGAAGAGTTTCAAGCAGCAAACTGTGGCAGACTCTGTTTGTGAAGCGGAGTACATCGCAGCATCAGATGCCGCGAAGGAAGCTGTGTGGCTGAGGAAATTCATCAACGAGCTCGGAGTAGCACCCTCCCTCGATGGTCCAGTCCTGCTCTACTGCGACAGCACTGGTGCCATAGCTCAGGTGAAGAAATCCAAAGTACATCAGTGGACGAAGCACATCTTGCGCCGCTTCCACCTGATCCGAGAGATCGTGGATCGAGGTGACGTCGACCTTCAGAAGATCGACGGAAAGAGAAACCTAGCCGACCCCTTCACTAAAGCCCTGGCAATAAAGGAGTTCGACAACCACAAGTCGAAGATGGGTATTAGATACTGTGCCGAGTGGCTTTAGGACAAGTGGGAGTTGTTGAAAAATGTGTCCCAAAAAGCCAATCGTCAAGCTGTTGACGGTTGAGTAACCAAGTATTGTAATTGATTTGTTAATAAATAAAATATATTTGGCATTTTCATCATAAGCTTTCATCTTCTAATGAACTCCGTTGTTATGATGAAGTCCTTAGGACTATTTAGATTCGATAAAGAGAGGATTTATCGATTAGTCCTTAAAACTGTTCACAACCAAATGATAGGCAGTTAATAAGGACAATAGCTTCTATCGAGCATAGGTTGCTGTAGGCCATATGGGTTGGTTGTCCTCTTAACCAAGGAGTGTGGAGACACTGGTATGGCATACAGGTGAGATGTAAGGGTACATCATCATTGAACGTGACCAACTCCAGAGTATTCTACTGTCGAGAATGTCTCTGATGGGATATAGGTATAAGTGTCCCTTAGACCTGAGATCGCCTCAGTGACTTGCAAGCAACTCACTGTGCTTTGGTACTGGACTAACTGAATTTTTAATTCAGGGACGGAAGGCTTCTGGGCACAGTCAAGTACTTGCGAAGTCAGAGTGTGATCGAGATGGGATTGACCACTCCAAGAGTTGGAGAAGAATGAGTCGCTGTATTTCAATTTAGCAAAATCTTGGCCAGGGTAATCCATCAGATGGATTTGATATTTTGAAATACAATGTGGACAACCTGATCAGAGTTGACAGTTAAACTCTGGGGTGTCCTATGATCATTTTGGTCAAAGGGATGAATTATATGAAAACTATATCCGCATGGGTTCTAAGGATGTTGTTCTACACATTCGACCTATCCGATCGTCGGGTACCATTGCTAGATGGTCACTTCGATTGGTATAGAAATTTATTCCTATGCTACCGACTTAGGTTCGGACCTATGAGGTCACACACATTAGAGTTCATGATCCGATCAGATGGTTGATCAACGATTAAGAATCGTTCTAGGGTTAAATGATCAATACGATTGACATTTAACCCAGTGCAAGTGTTGCAGGAGGATCTATTAGCAATTCGATTGCTGATTGGCTTAATTTGATTAAGCCAATGGGCTGAGATTAAGTCTAATTAAATATGATTTAATTAGATTTGGTTTGGGCTTGATTGGATCAAGTCCAATTAGTTTATTGGATAAGCCAAGTGCAAGGAAAAACTAATCCTAGTTCAACTAGGACTTGGGTCAATCTAATTTCTAATTTGATTAGAAAATTAAATCAGATTTAAATCTAATTTAATTTGATTAAATTAGGTTCTTAATTGGGTTAAGACCTATTTTAATTGGGTTGATCTAATTTTGATTTGATTTGGTTTGGGAAACCAAATTAAAACAAGTCATAAGACAGAATCCTAGTAAGACTAGGATTCCACCTTGCGCCACATAAGCCTTCTCCATGCCCTCTCTCTTATTCAACGCCAATCTTCACTTATTTTGTGTGACAAAAGCCCTCTCCCAGATCTCTCCCACGTTCACAAAAGGTCTCCTCTCTTCTTTCTTACATGGAAGGTGGTTTGGATCAAATCTAAAAGGAATAAGTTTGGATTTCGAATTCTATGAGATAGAGTTTTAGAAATCCAAAACTCTTTCAATTTTGCACCGAATTTATCCAAATTTTTTTTTGAAATTTTCATGACTTTTAGGATATACATTGTGCACCCTTTTCTGATGATCCATGCACGAAAATATGAAGGAGGTGCTCAAGAGTTGGGCGTCCCTTAACTTGCCATGTTTGGATAAGCCTTGACTAGGTGTTTGACCTAGACAAGGACTCTATCATATCTCTCTATGTAAGATGAGTTTCTTCATGAAATTTTAAGAAAAGTCAGATATTTGAGAGACCTTTGTGCCATCCAAAAATCAAAGAGAAATACTTTTGGGTCGTGGAGATATAAAAGACGCAAGTTTGGGTGTCTAGAGAGAAAAACGTGAAGAAGAAGAGGGTCTTCTTCTAGTTTTTTTGTTTTCATATCTTTCCTCCCTCCATCTTAAGTTTTCTGAGAGCGTCTCAGATCTGAAACTCCTCCTTCTACTTTCCATCTTTGGAAGAGTCCAAATCAAGAAGAAGGAGGCACCTGATCAACCATCAAAGAAGGATCAGCGCAGTACTAGCATACTGTGCTGATTTCCTGAAGCAGGACTTCTGATCGAGATTCGTGGGCTCGTGTGGACGACTCCTAGAGGCCGGACGCGTGTGCGGCTTGCAACATCATCCTCAAGCCCAGATCAACAAGGTTAGAACGTCTAACTTGCAAGGTAATAGATCTGATCTATTGTTTAATACATACATTAGATGTAGTATAGAAACATGTTGATATGATCAACATGTAGTTCATGCTATATTTATATATTTTAATTTTTGATTTAATGCTATGTAATAATCATATAATAGGATCTTAGATCTAGGGATTTTCTGATTTTAAAAAATAAATTTTGATTTATTTTAGTCTTCCGCTGTATGATCTTGAAAAAATTTCAAGATCTAACCCTGAAACCCTAGATAAAGTTCCTACAGATGATGCTATGCAATCATAGTACTTGGCAATTAGTAGTGTTGGTGATGATGTTAGTAGCTAGTTGGGTGGTAATAGGGCCATCATTGCTAACCATGGTTCTAGTGATGATGGTAGTGACTATCAAGATGTCTAATAGGCAGCATGGTATATTGCAATAAGGTGTTCTGGGGATAGGTGATTGTGGTGCCTATAGAGGCGATGTTGATGGCCATTGATAATTTTTGTTTTCAAAAGTACAAACTAAGGTCTATTTGAAAATATTTTTGTTTTTAATTTTAAAACTAAAAATATAGAAATTGAGACAAGAAGTTTGGTGCTATTTTTATATTTCATATTTTCAAAATTTATTTTTATTATTTCTTGAAAAATTAAAGTAAGAAATTTTTATTTTTACTATTTTTAAAATAAAAAATTCATCTCTTTTACTACAACCATCAATACCACATCCATCATCACAACCATCCTTGTCATTAATTACCACCATCTCTACCACTGTCATTGCCATGACTATTACTATAGTGATTGTCTTAAATTCTACTATTGCTACTATTGGTACCACCATTGTTTCTACCATTACTACCATACTCCTTTTATTGTTATCTTCATTACTATAATTATTATTACCAATAACATCATCATAACCATTATTGCTGCCACCTCTATCACCTATGCTACACCACTGCTGCTACCATGGCCCCTGCCAAACCACCACCATCTATCATCATCAACATACAGTCAATGCCCCCATTTCCATTGCCACTACTACCATATTGTTAGCCACCTTGCTATCATCTCCACCACCATCAATATAGTCTCCACTATCTCCACCACCATTACTATCTTGTTGACCATCATTATCATATTTATATTTCTAAAATTATTAATTATATTTGCATATTAATTTTTTTCTAAAAATAAAAAATAAAAGTGATATCAAATATTGTTTTAATTTTTGTGTTTTCTAAATATTAAGAAAGCATTTCCAAAAAAACTAAAAATGATGAAAGCCAACTTACCAAACACTATTTATGTCTTATTTTTCTACACTTTTGAAAGCCAAAACTAGAAATTCGAATCCAAATGGCCCTTAATTTGCCTTTCACTATCAAAAATATTTACTTCTGGATGGTCAATTCCTCTGCTCATCTAGATTGGATGCCAAATTTCCAAAGATCGAGACATCATGTAACCAAAGTTTTCTAAAGTGATGTGCAAACGCATAGTCTCTCTCTCTCTCTCTCTTTTTTAATGGATCATGCTAAATTGCCACTGCTAGTGCTTGACTCCTTCATGAGTCCTCATTTTTATTTTTTATCTTTTTTTCTTTCAATTTTCAGATTTTTAACATGTCAATCAGAAAATATAGATAACAATTAAATTGTCATTCATATATTAGAAAATACGGTTCATATATTTTTGCTTTCAATGAGCTGATAATCCTGATTGCTCTTTTTGTTTACATTTTTAATATACTTTTTCAAATTAGTTTATAATTCTTGACATGATACATGGTCCAAACTATAATATGTTTAACTTCATGAAGCAAGTTCTATTTAATTTAATTCCTTGTTTGCACTTATATATCAATGTTTGTAATTGAAGTGACCGTACCACTTTTGACTACCCTTTAATTAATTTTATTAATAGGTTACAAGAACATTTCAATATTTCGCCTCTTTTGAATTGAAACTATGGCTACGTCCCTGGTGTTGAGAAGTGATTCAAAATTTACAGCTTAGTTAGAATGAAGTTTATCACTAATTTGACTTGGTCTTTATCAGTTTTTATGTGTTTAGCTTGATTGTGTCCATGATATCTGATTGTGTTAGTTTATTTCTGTAGTAGCAGATATTTCTCAGTTAGTGTTACTGTCTGTTCAGATTTTTCTTAGCATTCAAGTTATCTTGTAAGCCTATTAATAGGCATCTTCAATTCAGATGTGTATGAAAAATAAGAGCAGTTCATTATTCAGCAGAATTTCTCTATTTTTTATTCTGTTTCTGCTATTTTATTATCTGCTCACCTAGTTTCATCAGTTTTTTTCCCAGCATTTGTGGTATCAGAGCATCCAGATTTCAATCATCCAAGTGTTTATTGAAAGTCTTGTGAGATAGTTCCTATGGCAGCAAACAACAACAGTATGAATATGACTCAGCCACTCATTCCCATTTTCAAAGGAGAGTGCTATGAGTTTTGGGGTATCAAAATGAAGACTCTATTCAAGTCTCAAGACCTATGGGACTTAGTAGAGAATGGGTTTGCAGATCCAGATGAGGAGCAGAGGCTAAGGGAAAAGAAAAAGGAGTTCAAGGCATTGTTCTTCATTCAACAAGCTATGCATGAGATGACTTTTTCAAGGATTGCAGCAGCCACTACCTCCAAGCAAGCATGGGAGATGCTGCAAAAAGAATTTCAGGGCTTAACAAAGGTAATTACAGTGAAACTTTAGTCCCTTCGCCATGAATTTGAAACTTTGTTTATGAAAAACAATGAATCATTGCAAAATTTTCTATCTAGAGTGACAACAATCATTAGTCAAACGAAGTCTTATGGTGAGCAACTCAATGATCAAACTGTGGTTGCAAAAGTTTTGAAGAGTTTAACTCCCAAATTTGATCATGTAGTTGTAGACATTGAGGAATATAAGGATTTGTCTATTTTTCTCATTCGATGAACTAATGGGTTCCATACAAGCTCATGAAGCGAGGCTAAATAGATCACTTGAAAAGAGTGAGGAGAAGGTATTTCAAGTGAAGGGGGAAGCATCTTCACAAAAGGATGACTCAAAAAAAGCAGCAAGTAGAGAAAATGGCAAAGCTAGATATCGAAGTGAGGTCATGGTAGAGGCAGAGGTAGAGAAAGATCCTATGGGCCAACTGAGCAATGGCAATCTACTGATGATCAAAGAAGTTATAAAAATAGTATTCAATGCCACTGCCGCAAGAAGTTTGGGCATGTAAAGGCAGATGGCTGGAAATGGGAAAAACAAGCAAACTATGCTAAAGGAGATGAAGAAGAAAGCAAGTTGTTCATGGCCCATATGCATGTGAATGATGTACCAAGTGAAATCTGGTTTTCAAACAGCGGCTGCTCAAATCATATGTCTGGCATGAGATCAATGTTCAAAGAACTTGATGAGACTCATAAGTTGAGGGTGAGACTTGGAGAAGATAAGCTACTTCAGACTGAAGAAAAGGCACAGTTGCTGTCAGGACTAGCCATGGTAAGATTAAGCTTCTTCATAATGTATTCTTTGTCTCTAGCTTGTCACGTAACTTGTTCAATGTTGGGTAATTAATGACTAGTGGTTATTCAGTATTATTTGATGATGCTTCTTGCACTATTAGAGATAAACAATCAGGCTAGGCTATAGTCAATATTAAAATGATAGAAAATAAAATGTTTTTCTTTGAAGGTTTTGAAGGAAACGCCATCTCATAGTGATTCGTATGCATGCAGAAATTTAAAAATTTTACACAGTGGAAAGAAAAATTTCAGATCTAAACTAATTAAATCTAATAAGATCTAATCTAATTAGCATATATAGAGATCATCAGGAATCATTACATATACAAGATTTAGATCTATTCTATTAAAGATTTGAATTTTATCTTTGCGTAGGTGGATTTTCACTGCGATCTAAAAATCATGGATGTCTTTTGAGATTTTTTGAAATTGCACATGTGTTCGGCCTCTACACATATCCATATAGGGCTAATCTTAATCAGAAGAATCTAAAGATCACTGGAGTGCTAGCTGCCTTGCAGATCTTTCTTCTTTCAAATCAAACCTGAATTCTTCTTCTTTTCTTCTCAAAAACAAAAAAGAAGATGATGAACGAGAGGATGGAAGAGGGTCTCTTATGTCTCTTATGTGGGTGGCACCAAGAAAGAGGAGGGCCTTCTATGTGGGCAGTAAGGAGAAGGGGAGAGGAGCAGGCAATCAAATATGAAAATCTTCTCTTTATGCTAGGATCCTCTCCTATTTATAGCCCACGCCTCACCCTATCTATAGTTTGAATCCAATTCAAACTCCATAGGCCAGATAAGGATGGAAGCCAAGAGATAAAGAGAGAAGAGAGAGTCCCTGTGCATGTCCAACCCTTGGAGCGCCCTCGTCTCTCTCTCTCACGCCAATGTACACACACAAAAAAGGAGAAGGGGTGTTGGTCCCTTTTCTCTCTTGGTTGGCCTCCTTGTTTTGGCATGTAAGAGGAGCACTACAAGACATAAGATAATTAGCTATGCAAAAAAGGTGCAGCTAAATCTTAAAAAAGCATCATAAAAAATAACAACTGAAGTAAAAAGCATCGGCAAATAAGCATCAACAATAAGGTGGTCATTGATTTCATTTACGGATGCTTAATATTTTCCATCGACAAATATTAGGTTTTGTCGATGCTTATAGAAAGTGTCATTGATTCCTTTTACCTACGCAATAGAAAAGTATCGACAAAAAAAAAATTTAGCAATGTAAAATTAATATAAAAAATAATCAATTTACCTATGCATAACAAGCATCAGCAAATATATATTTAGCGATGCAAAAATTCTATTGAAAAAAATTTTAGTTTATCTATGCTTATTAAGCGTCACCAAAACTAGCCATTTAGCAATGTAAGACAAGCATGGATAAATCCATTTAGCGACGTGATATAGCATCGACGTGATATAGCATCGATAAATAGTCCATAGCGTCGGTAATGGTGGCACGCCAGACATCTTGGCATGCCCTTTGGCGATGCTGCAGAATATTTATCGATGCTAATTTGCATCACTAAATAGATTTACCTATGCTTGTCTTGTGTTGCTAATTACCCTTTTAACAAAAAAAAATTTAACAAAAAAAATTGATTGCCTTCATAATAATTTTTTATAATTTTTTATGTAAATCTATAGACAAACAAACATATATAAAATATATTCAATATGTACACTACCTTTTTCATTCACACATATGCCATGCATACATACATACATACATACATAAATACATACATATATATGTGTGTGTGTGTGTGTGTGCATAGCAAAACAAGTATATATACAAGCCTATAAACTGTCATATAAAAATATATACATCCATGCAAAATAAAATTCTACATGCCAAGCTATATCATAGACCTATAATAGATTAAAAAATTAAGTTAGCAAACTAATTATTTACTAAATAATGAAAATATATAGATTAAAATAATATAAAATAATACCAATTATAGGAGGACATCCATCATCATCATCAGTGGAGTCATCATCATAGGCATCAATAGGGACGTCAAAAGTCGATGGAGGAGGCATGCAGCGATATAACTCATTGAGCTTCACTCCAAATGCTGCAAGCTGGGATGTAAGCTCAATATTGGGCCACATAAGGCCACTATGTCTTGGGATCTATGTTGCTCCTTAGCTCGATGCATCTCCTCCTCATGTCTTCTCTCCACCTCATGCAGTCGAGCATCCGTCTCACGTAAACAAGCATAATAAGAAATATGTGGTGCTTTAGAGGAGTTGGGGGCCACAACCGCATATCTTAATTTCATAATATAACTGGGTCTCCTACCAGGCACCTCATCACAGATATTATCATCTATGGGTGGGATGGAGCCCTCAACAGTGGTCTGAGATCGTATATCTATCATCCGCTCCTAATTAAAGAAAAAAAATAAATATAATCAAAAGTCTAAACTTCATAATGAAATTGAAACATAGAACTTAATCAATGAATACTTACATACCTCTCCCTACCCTCAGGAAGCCACTTCTCCATCGCTCGATGATGGATCTTCTGGTAGATGTCAATATATCCGAATAGCTATTTTGTCTCGATGTTCCTCTAAAATTTATGAATGTAAGTATACAGACACACATATATTTTAAAAAATCATTAGAGATGTATATATATGTACTTACCAGCTCATATTGATGCTTCACAAATGACTTGGATCCATCATAATGCATCACTGTGAGCCTCGATTGGTTCTGTGTATTCTTATCGTAAAAGGCTTAATAAGCAAATACATTCAAGAGATTAGTGAACATAGTATACCACATCAATTCGATCATTCATATTTTTATTATATATAATAGTTATACTCGATATGCAGGGTCCTCATACTTGTTGTAGAGGAGATCTCAGTCAGGATGTGAAACATTCCTACGGAGTGTCTCACGCATTGCCGCCACCCCACATGCACTGAAGATCTCTTTCCAATAGAGGTCATATCTGAATCCCTTAAGCAATCTCCCCATATGCCTAAGGATAGCATCCCGTCCGTACAGGGTATCAATCTCCTCGATATCAAAGTCATACTACACAAATAATATACAACATATAAGATTTAAAAAAATAAAAGTTAAGTACTTATCAAATTAAATATAAAATAAATAGAAAGATCTATATTTAAAAAATATAATATAATTTATATTTAATTATCGATAAATGATCAAGAAAAATCTACTTCTGTAGCCTCAAAACTCGTTACCAATCAAACATCATCAGGAGAGCGTACGCTCAAACAATGATGCCAACCTTGCATACGTACGGATCCCTGATGTGGCACTGAAGTAGCATGACATATCCCGATGGGATGACAACCCTCATCCTCTCCTCTGGATGTGCCCTCTTCTACTCCTCCAGCTTCTCATTTCTAGCAGCTTTACGAGTTTGCCTAATGACAGTATCAGCTGTAGCAAAATAAAAGCTTAAAATCAATTATTTATACATGATAAAAATTTAAAATAAATTAAATATAAAAAATAATAATATGTACAATCAACTTATCATGGCAAGAAATGATATGCCTGCCTTGGTAGATAGCTGCTGAGATGAGGAGGTACCGACATCTCTATGTGGATCCCTCCTATCATATGGTCCTCCTGATTGCATAGCTTAAAATCAGTTACTTATACATGATAAAAAAACTAAAATAAATTAAATATAAAAAATTATAATAAGTAAAATCAACCTGTCATGGCAGGAGATGATGTGCCTACCTTTGGATGATATGACTACTGTTGAGATGGAGATGCCCCAACATCTCCATGTGGCTCTCTACTGTCAAATGGTACTTCTGGTGGCATAGCTTAAAATGATCAATTATTTATATATGATAAAAAAATTAAAATAAATTAAATATAAAAAACTATAATATATAAAATCAACCTGTCATGACAGGAGATGATGTGCCTGCCTCATCTCCCAATGGGCCCCTTATGCGGTCAGCCTCCTAGTGCTATGCCTGCATCAAACAATATATTATAAACAATATAATATAGATAAAAATTACATCAATACTAAATGATGTATGAAATATAAGATATATCAATTTTTTTTAAAAAATTATATATTATTATTCAATATTTGTATTTTCATCAGGAGGATTATCAACATCTTCATCATTATTATCTACAAATGTATAATCTTTCTCATCATCATTTATGAAATTGTCATCATTATCATCATCATCCTCCAACACGTTCAGATTTAATTCACTGACATTAACATTATCAGATTACACGTTATTTCTAATCAGAAGAGATGTGCTTCCAATATCGGCACTGTACTGTCTCAAGTCATATGTATTCTATTTCTTCCGAAAGAAATCCTCATCTGTTTCTATCTTAGAATGAACATCTTATAAACACTCGTTGGTGCAATCCTTTGTACAACATACCATTCACCTTTATATCTCAAATCCTTTATGTATATTACTTGCTTTGCTTGACTAGCAAGTATAAAAGGATCAGATTGGTACCATGTTCTCACAAAGTTGATGCTTATGAAGTATGCATCTTTATGAATACCAATCCTATTATTGTTAATCCCACCATTGGTATTTAAACAGGTAAACAAATCATTTTGATTCATATCTTAACTGTATAATATCTGTTAGGATACCATAATATTCAATGTCATTATCTCCGTCAGTTTTTAACATCAAAATTTTACTATTTTGAGTCCACCTCTGTATATCATGATCCTTTGTATGAAATCTCATACCACCAAGAATACATGAGCTATAACATGAAACCCTAGGATTGAGGTGGCATGCCAAATCATATCATTCCTTGATTTAACCATCTTCTTTATTATGATACATTAACATCATCTGCAACAACATATGTATAAATTACGATAAATCATTTGTATACATTACATATAATAAAAAGTTGAATAAAATTGCTATAGTGCTTACATGTTATTTGAACCAAGTTACGAACTCCCTTCGATGTCATTCCTCGATATCTCTATTATTTTATCGCAATAATATGTCTTTATACTCTCTATAATAAATACATGCTTATTATTTATTTTACCTCATGAAAAATATATAATATTGATTATGTAAATGTACTTACTCCAAAAAATGATAGAATTTTTTTATAATTATTTAGTACATAAAAATATGTCAGATCGCACTCTTTTATATTCATATATTTGTACTTTCTTTCACTAATAGGATGAATATTAATCTTGAAAATAGATAATGTAGATTCAATGTTAGCCCACTCCCTATCTGCATTGCACTTTTCATAATTGAATCATATTTCTACATCATCAAGATACATCGAACAGAATGTAAGACACTATATGAAAATATATGCTTCCATAATTGATCCTTCTGGATATATTTTATTTCACACATATTATTTCAACTTATACAAGAATTTGTACATATAAAATAAGAAAAGTAAATATAAAATACATGTAATTAAAATTGTAATAGTTGTAAATTAAGTAAAAAAAATAGTTTTTTTATAATATTATTATTGCTCAATAGGATACATCCATCGATATTGAATTGGTCTGGTAAGAAAAGTCTCCCTTGGAAGGTGAACCATAATATTGAAAAATTACAGTGAAATTTTTTTTTGAGCTTACATAGAATTAGGACAATATCTGATTGAAGCTTCTCAAGTATATCAACTTGGAGTTTCTAACAACATAATTTTTGAAAGAAAATATTTAATTCAATAAGTGCATTCTGTACCTTTAGAGTGGAGAAGCCATGCATCACAATAGATATAAGATGCTGCATCACAATATGAGAATCATGACTCTTTACAGCCAAGATACTATCATCTTTCAGGTTCACACGGCTTGAAATATTGGAAGCAAAACCATAAAAAAATTTTATGATTAAAAGTTCTTCTCTCATCTCCATGCAATGTATAACTTACAGGTGGCATTAAGAATTTTTCACTATCATGGGGCACCAAATGCAACTCATGCCATAATCCCACTCTTTCCAGGTCTAGCTGAGAATTCAGATTATCTTTTATTTTTTTCTTGATATTAAGAAGTGTCCCAATAACATTATTATAAATATTCTTCTCAATATGCATGATTTCTAAGTTATGATGATGTAGGAGATATTACCAATAAGGTGATTCAAAAAATATACTTCATTTCATCCAGTTCAACTATGATTCATTATGCTTTTGCTTGCAACTTTCAAAAATTTTATCAAATTTGATACTGCCAATAGCCTTTAGTTGTGCCAATATGTCATCTTTACTCATCACACAAGGTGGCCCACACATCTCTGACTTTTCATTAAAGTATCGATTCTGATGGGTTCTCTAAGAATGATTAGATGGTAAAAATCGGCAATGACACATATAGGCAATTTTTCTTCCATACTGCAGTCTAATGGAGTAGTTATCACCATTGCAAATTGGACATGCCAAAATCCTTTTGTGCTCTATCCAGATAGGTTGCCATATGTCGAAAAATCATTAATTATCTATATTATCATCGCATGCAATCGAAATTTTTTTTTACTAACTGAATCATATGTTGCAATACCAATCTCCCAAAGTTCTCTCAATTCATCGATTAAGGATCGTAGATAAACATCTATCTCATTATCAGGAGCTATAGGTTCAAAAATAAATAATGATAAAAATATAAATGGCTCTTTCATGTATTTCTATGGTGCAACGTTGTACGGCATTAGCATAACTGGCCATATATTGTAAGCATTGCTTATGGTCCCGAATAAATTGAAATCATCAGATGCTAGTTCAAGACGAATGTTGTATAGGTCACTAGCAAAATGAGAATATTGTTTGTCAAATTTTCTCAAAACTTTAGAGTCGGCTAGATGACTAATGATGTTATCCTCAAAAATTCTCATCTCATAATGCCATCTCATTGCCTCGACAGTCTTTGATGACTGATAATGTCTTTGAAGTCTTAGTATTAATGGAAAGCATCTCAAAACCTTGTGAGGCTGCTTCTTACCTCTTTCAAAATCTTCAACATACCTTGACTCACCATATTTTGGGCAATAATCCAAGTATTGACGCTGTTTATAAAATAATGCACAATCATTCTTGCATGCATGTATCGGTGGATAACCAAGTGCAAGTTCATGCATATACTTTTTTGTCACTGAATATGATTTTGAAAGTTTTTCATCATCCAATAATGCCTCCTTGATTAAGTTCAATATAAAGTCAAAAGACTTTTAACTCCAAGCAAACATGGTTTTACCATGGAAAGGCTTTATCAAGTACCCAGCTTCGAGAACTTCTTACAATTTGGATACAATGGCTCTTTGGCATCTGTCATAAGTTTCTCAGAATGTCCATCATTTATATTATTCATACTATCAGAAGAGTTGTCAAAATGTGCCCCTTCATATAAATCATGTAACATCTCATTGATGCCAATTGATTCAAACTATCGACCCAGATGTTGGTCTCTTATGTTAGTAGGTTTATATTCTCTATACAAATCCCAAATAGTATACTTTGGATCTATACCTGAATTCAACAAGTGCTCTGATACTGTATCTATAGGCTAAAAATAGTTGTTGTGACATCTCTGATAAGGATATTTGATTCTATTGGGATCAACAACTCTTTCTTATAAAATCTGTAATACCTTGTCAGTATTCAGGTAAGGTGATAGAGCGAGCATTCATCCAACTCTTGTCGATATTTTCCATCTATACATGAGAAATGTTCATCATTAAAGTATGTGTTATAAAAATAATTTTAAAAATGCATGATCCTATCCATTTCAACTCATTACTAACAGATGTGGCCTTATCCCTTTCAAAAAAGCAATAATCTTGTTATTGTTATTAGTCAATATTTTATTCTATTATTATGAAAATTTTGACAGTATCTCCATATGATTTTTCAAGTATACGATATTAATACGGTGGCTATATAGCCATCCAATATATAGCCAAAGAACAGTGAAGCATCCAAGAGTAGATCCTGATCAATGAAAATCTATGGCTCAATATAATTTAACTACCATCTCAGAACAAACATTCAGGGATGGATTCCTACTTTATCAAAAAAGGATAACTTTGCATTGAAATTTTTTTATAAAAACTTTAGTAGAGTTTTCTCTAAAATATGAATATTTTTTATATTAAATTATAACAAGTAAAAGCACACAAAATATTTAAATTGTAACAAGCAAAAGCAATGTGCATTATGCTAGTGGAATAATTAAATTAAATATTTGGAAGAACTATAATCAATTTATAAACTTCAACAGAGACTAAACAGTAATACAAAAAATTTATACAATAAATTCCACAATAGAGACTAAACTGTAAATAATTGAGGATTAAGATCAAATATTATGATCTATAGGATCTAAAATGCAAAAATGCCATATAACCTAATGAAGCAAATTGGGTTCAGATTTTGGGTTGAAACACAAAATCTGAAACCCATTTGGCCCATGGGCTGGGCCAGCCCACCCCATTCAGCCCATGGGTCGGCCATCCTGTCAGTGCGCCCATCATATTTTTTTAAAATTATTTTTTAAAAATAATATTTTATCATTATTTTAAAATTTTAATTATTTTTATTATAAAAAATAATTTATTTTTAAAAAATTTTAGATACTTTATTTTATTTTATTTATCATTATTTTTTAATACTTATTATTATTTTCATTATTTTTATTAAAAAAATTATTAATTATTAAATATAATTTTTAAGAAATAATTTTTTATTTTTGTCCTTCTTTCTCCTTCCCCCACACACCACAACCCCCCAACCCCCAGTAGCTTCATCCCCGATCCCCCGACTGTTCGTTCCCAACCCATCGGCCATCGTGTCTTCGGCATCGCCTCCGACCCCTCAGTCGTCTATGCCACCCCTTGCATCGGCTCTTAGTCCCTCGACCTGCCTCCATGTAGCTAGCGCCCTCCCCTCCCTTCAAGGCCTGATGGCCGTCTGTGGGAATATAAACCCCCCATCCTCCGCCCCTCAACCCGTCACCACAGCCCCTCACCCCCCACGGTGCCACTCTGCCCCACCCTGCGGGTCTGCATCGGTCACCATCAACCTCTACCCCCACCAAACACTCCCCCTCCCTCTCCTTCCTCCCTGCTTGGGCACCCCCCACCCCCTCACTCCTCCCTTCCCTATGGAGCCAAAAAAAAGTTTACGTTTGAAAGCGGTGACAACGGTGATGGCGGTGACGGTGATGATGACTGATGGCGAGAGAGGGAGTGAGAGAGCTGAGGGAGAGAGAGGGAGAGAGGAAGTGGCAAGAAGGATGGCAGTGGATTTGGCGAGGAGATGGGTTCGATGGCGAAATAGAAGGGTGGGGGCGGGAAATAAAAATGCATGGAGGAGGGAAGTGGGGAGAAGGATTTTGGTTTTTTTTTTTTGTAAATATTTGTCGATGCAAATTTTGCATCGACAATAAGACTAATTACCTACTTAAAATTTAACATTGGAAAATAATATATTTACCTACACTAAATTAGCATCAAAAAATATTTTATGAACATTAAAAAATTAATAAAAAATAAAATTTTTAATCGATGCTAATTTAGCGTAGAAAATTATCTTAACTACCTACATAAGTCGTAAGTGTATGCAATTAGCATTATTGCCTATGCAAATTTTACATCGACAAATATTTTTCTTTTTATTTAATTTTTTTAATTTTTTATAAATAATTTATCGTTATCTAAATAGTCGATATAATTTTAAAACTTAAAATTTATCTTCATCATTTATTATCAAAATAATTAATATTAAAGTATCATCACAAAAGATCATCTCGATTTGGTAGCCCTAGTTATATCAATCAATAAAATTTGATTTCAACAATCACGAACAAGCATATTTTGATTTGATAGATAAAGATCATTGATGGGTCCAAAAATTTTCAATGATGATCTTGATATTATTTATAGCACACTATCAAAATTTTACTTCAATCAGACATCATTAAATTATTCATAAGATAATTTCAATCATTAAATAAAAAGTGAGTGATCAAAAGGCCAACGAAATCCGACTAAGATGATTTTTTACATAAATAATCTTTGCTACTACTTTCATCTTTTGTATAGTGGTGATTGTAAAATTCAAACCGTATATATATGAACCATCCACATTAAGTAGATCTTATAAAAGTATAAGTATAATTACTTAAGGACTTTAAGAATGAGTATCAAGAGACATATAGTTTTAGATTATTTATATATATATGGTTTGAATTTTACAACCACCCCTATATAAATAATAAAAATAGTAGGAGAGATCATTATGTAAAAAATCATCTTAATCGGATGTCATTTGGCCTTTTGATCATTTATTTTTTATTTAATGATCGAAATCATTCCATGCTAAATTGATCATGATAATGATGTCTGATTGAAATAAAATTTTGATAATATACTATAAATATCATCAAAATTATCATTATAAATTTTTAAATCGATCGATAATCTCTATTTATCAAATCATCATGCAATCATTCGTGACCGTCAAAATCAAATTTTATTGATCGACGTAGCTAAGGCTATCGGATCGAAAAAAACTTTTGTGACGATACTCTAATAATAATTATTTAAATAATGAATGATAAAGATGAATTTTAAAATTTAAAATTTTATCGATAAATTATTTATGAAAAAAATTAATTAAAAAAATATTTACCGATGCAAAGTTTGTGTAGATAATAATCCTAATCGCCTATGCTTTAATCTTGTGTTGGTAGTTATACTAATTGTCTACACTAATTTAGTGTCGGCAAATGATTTTACTCTTTTTTAATTTTTTATTTTCATAAAATATTTTTTTGATGCTAAATTAGCATTGATCATTAGAATAATTACCTATGCAAGACAAAAGTGTAGGCGATTAGGATTGTTGCCTACGCAAACTTTATGTCAGCAAATATTTTTCTTTTTAATTAATTTTTTAAAAATAATTTATTGATATAATTTTAAAATTTAAAATTTATCTTTATTATTTATTATCTAAATAATTATCATTACAGTATCATCATAAAAGTCTATCTCGATCTGATAGTCCTAGCTATATCGATCAATTAAATTTGATTTCGATGGTCACAAATAATCGTATGATGATTTGATAGAGATCATCGGTGAGTCCAAAAATTTATAATGATGATCTTAATGATATTTATAGTATACTATCAAAATTTTACTTCAATCGGATATCATTATCATGATTAATTTAGTACGGGATGATTATATTTATTGAAATAAAAAATTAATAAAAAAATATTTGTAGATGCTAAAAAGTATAGGAAATTCTTTTAATTATCTATGCTTATATTTTGTATAAGCAAGTATCCTTATTGCCTATATGAATTTAGCATCGATAAATTATTTGTCAAAATTAAATAATTATTAAAAAATATTTATTGATGCTAAAAAAGTGTAGATAATTATTTAATTGCCTATACTTTCATTTTGTGCAGGCAATTATCCTTATTGCCTTCTTTTACTTAGTGTCGGCAAATGATTTATCAAAATAAAAAAACTAATAAAAAAAGAAAAAAATTTGCCGACAGTAAAAAGCATAGGAAATTATATTAATTGCCTATGCTTCTATTTTGCATAGACAATTATTCTTATTATCTATGTAAATTTAGCACCGACAAATAGTTTGCTCAAATTAAATAATTAATAAAAAATATTTATCGATGCTAAAAAGTATAAAAAATATATTAATTACCTATGCTTCTATTTTGCATAGGCAATTATCCTTATTATCTATGCTTACTTAGTATCGACAAATAATTTTTTAAAATAAAAAATAATAAAAAAAATATTTATCGTTGCTAAAAAAGCATAGGCAATTATGTTAATTGCTTATTCTTATGTTTTGCATAGACAATTACCCTTATTACCTATGCTTACTTAGCGTTGGCAAATGATTTACCAAAGTAAAAAAAATTACAAAAAATATGTGCTGATGCTAAAAAAACATAGAAAATTACTTTAATTGCCCATGCTTTCATTTTGCATAGGCAATTATTCTTATTTCCTATGCTTACTTAGCACAGGCAAATCGTTTGCCAAATTAAAAAATTAATAAAAAAATATTTTCCAACACTAAAATAGCATAGGCAATTACATTAATTGCCTATGCTTCGACTTTGCATAGGCAATAAGGATAATTGCCTACATAAATTTAGAGTCGACAAATAATTTGTCAAAATTAAAAAATTAATTAAAAGGGAAACTTTTACCGATGCTACATAAGCATAGGTAATTAGTTTATTACCTACACTTTATTTTAGTAGAGACAATAAGCATAATTACCTATGCTTATTTAGCATCGGCAAAGGGTTTGCCAAAATAAAAAATTAAGACCACCTATTATCGACACTTGGGTTTAAATATTGACACTATACTTACATTGATAATTATTTTTTATGATATTTATTATGAAGTGTAGCTAATTATGCTTTTTTTATAGATGTTTAAAATTTTGCATAGCTAATTGTGCTCTTTATTTATGCAAAATTTTGCATAGATAAATGTTGCATCAGCAAAAGCCTTATTTCTTATAGTAAGAGAGAGTCCCAGTCCAACTAGGATCTCATATCCTAACCCTATTCAACATTAGTTCTAAATCAAATTGAATTAGGTTTAGTCAAATTCTCATTCGATTAGGAATAGATCCAATTAGAACCAAATTAAATCTAATTTAATTTGTATTAAGCTCAATCATTAATTAAATGATCAAATCAAATAATTAATGATTAATTCAATAATAATTACTAATTATTCTTCCTCTAACTCACTAACCTTATCAAGTCTTCTCTTATAACTTTTATAACTTAGTCCAATCATCAATCAAATTGATATTGATTTTATTTGTAAATCAAATTCATAATTCAATTATTCGATCTAGTCAAAACTCCCTTTATGCGTGACCCCATAAGTTATATTTTGTCTGACAGTAAGACATATTATAATCTCTATAATGAATATCATTGAAACTTCTTTCAATGGATTGAAATAATTTCAACTCATCTAATAAAAATTATTGATCATCAATTAATTTTCGTAGATCTCACAATCCATCAGTGACACTTAGCGGCATATAGTGGTGACCCAGCAGGATGAAAAAATCTAAATCTCTAGGTGTAGTTAACATGTGATTCAGTTCTTCTATCGTGAGTCCCAACAAGATGGAGATTATGAAAAATCTGTCAAACCTCATTGTCTGTTATATATAAGATTTAATTAGCTCGAGTTCAACTCATAATTTTTTATAATTTTTTTTTCATTAATCATATCACCATGGCCACAATCTTAAGAACTCATCTTCATAAATCATATAGGACTATTCCTTAACTACTAAGATTGATATATCCTATCTAAGTGCATATCCTACTCCTATAGCAAACCTACTGCAGTCAATATATACCGTAAGAACCTATATGACTAGAAGATCAAAAATATATTCAGTTAAATAACATCAACCTCACTTTGAATAGCCGAGACACCGCAGGTCAAAGAACTACTCATATAACTACAACATTGAGAAAGTCACTAACGAGTGAGTAGATATCCAAGTGATTTTTTGTTTCGATTACACTCAGTACCATTATTCTCTTACAATCATTTGCACTCTCACTCAGTGTCTCCATACTATAGATTTGAAACTCATTTATCCTAAAGGAAGTAATCCGTACACTTGTTGGGATGCGTAGGCAATTTCATGCATGTATGTCAAAATTTTTTCAAATAAATTACAGTAAAAGATAATTAGATTAATCAAATTAATCTAACATACATATGATCTAATTATCAAATCAACCTATTCTAGGATCTATGATATGTTATGTTACATATAAAATCTAAAAAATACTGAAGATAAAATTAGCATGTATGCATTTGAGCAGTAGATCACATCTACTTCTAATCTGAGAGTTCAGAACTCGATATCTGAGCATGGGTTGATGATCGCCACTATTGAAAGACATGATAAAAATGATCCTTGCCAGTTGCTTACAGTCACACATGCATCTGGTCTCTACGAAAAATTCACTCAAAGTCTCGATCTGATCGATCTTCTCCGAAGTGCTAGCTCACACAAAGATCTTCTTCTTGACTGATCTGGATCCTTTCTTCAAATCTCTAGAGTCTTTTTAGAGGTTGAAGGTGGACTTTGGAGAAGATGAATAGGTGAAAAAAAGATGGAGAGAAAATAATTTTTCTCTTATTTTTTCTTTCTTCCCAAACCCTTAGGACCAAAAACCTGGAATTCAGATTTTTGCGCACACCCCAAGAGAAAAGATTCTCCTTCTCTTTTCACGCCATGAACCCATGGCCAAGGACTTCTTAACATGAAAGCCCTTTTCTCTGGCCTCTTACAGACCTAAAAGAGAGAAATAAACCCCCTTTTTATAAGCATGTAATAAGTTAGGTGAAGTCCTAAGGATCTTGGACTCTACCATAAGATGTCACCTCCTCTCATGTTTTCATGCCAAACTATGCCCAAAAAAATATGAGACACCTATTTCCATATTTTTTTATAATAAATCAATTCTCCAAGTAATCTCCCATAAAAAACCTCCTCAAAATATTGCACATATAAGGAGAAAAAAATAAGTTGGCATGTAGAGGTGATTTGGATAAGAACAGATTCTCCTAATAAGAAATATTTTGAAATCTAATTTTAAAATCTTTCTTTTATCAAAACTAAATTAGATTTGGATATGAGATAGATAAGGAAAATAACTCTTTAGTATAAAAAAATCTCACACAAAATAATTTTGTATGTGGAGATATATGGCATGCAAACTGGGTTGGTGCAAGAGAGAAGACTCCTATTCCAATAAGGACTCTTAATTTTTTTATTTGAATCCAAACCAAATGACATCTGATTTAGCCTAAATAAAATATATGAAATCCAATCTAACTAAATTGATAAATTTGTAATCAAATTTTAATCAAATTATGAATTGATTGAGCTAAAGTTCTGATCAAATCAAAGATAATTCTCCCTTAGCGATTAGATCATCTCATAGCCTTATCAGATCAAACCTAATTGAATTCAATTCAATTAGATTTTATTTAATCTTTTTTACTCAATCAAATTAAGCTAATCAAAAATTTAATTACTAATTAATCTTCCATTAATTCACTAACACTTGATAAATAAATTTATTACAATTTTTGTATAGAATTAATCATCAATCATATTGATGATTAAGCCCTTGAATGATTCTCAATCATTGATCAGTCACATGATCAGTCAGAAATTTTTTTTGAGTATGATCTCATAAGTTTAAATCTAAATCGATAATATAGGAATAAATTCTTAAACCAATCGATATAACCATCTAACAATGGTGACCCGACGTTCGGATAGGTCGAACGAAGGCAAAGCAACATTCAAGAATCTATTGACGTATGGTTATCGTATAATTCATTTCTTTGCCTCAATACTCAAGGATGATCTAAGATTTAACTATCAATCCTAGATAAGTCATCCACATTGTATTTCAATCTTTTTCAAATTCATCACATGGATTATCCGGGCCTAGATTTTGTTAAATTGAAATAGACTGATGCATATCTTCTATTAATTCAGAGGGATCAATTTCATCTTGACTAACGCACCGACTTGATAAGTATTTGATTTTATTCAAAAATTTTCTATCACTGAATTAGAAACTCAGTTAGTATGACATCAAAGTACAGTGAGTTGCTTGCAAGTAACCATGGTGATCTGAGGCTAGAGAGACACTTATATCCATACGCTTCACGAGATACCCTTAACAGTAGAGTACTCTGCAGTTGATCATGTTCCATGATGATGTACTCTTACATCTCACCTGTATGCAATACCAGTGTCTCCAGACCATTTAGTTACGAGGATAATCAATACATATGGCACACAACGACCTACATTTGATATCGCTATCGTCCTAATAATAGTGTATCATTTGGTTACGAACCAATTTAAAGACTACATGATAAATCCTTCTTTATTGATCAAAGTAGTTCTAAGGACTTCATCACAACATAAGAGTTCATTAGAAGATGTAATCTTGTGATGAAAAATATCAAATAACTTTTATTATTGATCAATTCATATACATTTATAATTAGTACAATCATCAAATGATTGGCTTTAGGATATAATTTTCAACAACACCAATCTCATTAAATCAATCACCATCTCCATGATGATCTATCAGTCGAGAGTATTTTAGAAATTAACCATCAATGATACATGTCTCAAATTCTCATTCTTGAGAATATATGTCATCATCTTATTAATTTTTTGGATAATTCAAGGATGCATAATACATGAATAAAATCAAAAATATCTAATTTTATTAATAAATAAGTTATATATAAATTTATATCTTAAAAAAATATAATATGTCAGTCAGATTGACTTCTAGGGCATACATCTAATAATCTTTTATTTGCACTAAAGCTAATCCACTACAAAAAATCAGACTATTAGTGATGACTAATTACCATCACTAATAGTTCTTTTACCATCGCTAATAGTGTTAGCGATGGAATGTCATCGCTAAAAATCTAACGAAAAGAACCTCATCTCTAATTACCATTATTAGTGGTGGTAATTCTTCCGTTGCTAATAATGATAATTAACAATGATATTAGCGATAAAAAACTATCGCTAATAATTTTAATTTTTTCTTAATTAAAGTGTTAAAAAATTATTAGTGATAAAAGTTATCGTCGCTACTACCATCATTTTTTTTATTTTTTTAATTAAAATTTTAAAAGCCATCACTAATAATTTTTATTTTTAAAAATTTATAATTAAATATTTTAAAATCTATTTTATAATTAATTTTTTTAATTTTATTGAGAGGGAAAGAGAAAGCTACCTTGTCTTCTCTAAGCCTCCATCCAATTGAGATGGATCTAGAGCTGTTAAGATGGGTCAGTCTGCCCCGACTAGCTCTGACCCGCCATAACCTGTCTCTAAATAGGGTGGGGCGGGCTGGCCCATTTAACTAGCGGGTTGGAAAAACTCCAACCCAACCTGACCTATCATGTGCTGTGGGTTAAACATGCCAACCTGCCAAAATTTAAAAAAAAAAACTCTGGTGATGATGGTAGGGTGGTCCTCCTCCCAATTGAGGTTGAGGCAGGCGAGGTAGTAGAGGAAGGTGGCGAAGTTGGTCTCATGGCTGATGCTATAGTCGATGCAGGAGGCATTGCTGAAGGAGTCAAGGAGGTGGGGAAGGAGCTCGTTTGCGGTGGGGCAGAACTAGTTAGAGGGGAGGAGGAGCGGGAGGGCCTCGAAGGAGAGGCAAACATGATAGGATCGATAGGTGGGGTTGCCATAGCAGGTGAGGTGGGGGAGAGGGGGGATCTCATGGATCCAGGAGGTTAGGGTTTGGAGGAGGGAGAGGAGGGAGGTGAGGGAGGAAATCAAAAGATTGAGGAAGGAAAAAGAGCAGGTGAGGCTCAGATTCACCTTTGATCAATCACATTATATGGTTCCCTTGTCCCTTCCTCTCCGCCCACTTTTGAACCCCTCCTAAAGGAATGGCTGTAGCGATTGCCTTGGTGGCCATCCGAGCTGCCCCACCATCGATCCATTAGGATAGAAAACAAGAAGAGAGGAATTTAGAGTTCCACAAGCCCAAGGATCTCAGGATTTAGGGTTTCCAACCCAAAGAACCTGAAGATATCAGGACTAGGGATTAGGGTTTATGCACCAAGAATATGAGATTCTCCATCACTTGTGATGTCGCTTAAAAGCTCAAATTGAATCACAAGGATCTAGAGATAAACATCATCATCACCTCTAAAACATCAGAAGAGAGAGAGAGAAAGAGAGAGAGAAAGAGAGAGAGGAAGAGGGATCTCAAATCAAGCCATGGATGATCTGATGGTGGATTGGCTTAAAGGAAGATGAATCATTCTTTCATGCGAAGGATACAAGTATGATCTGATTCTGGATCCTTGCAGTGTAGTAGGAAGAGAAGGGTTGTGGGCATTAGTTAAGAATCATCAACTTGGGAGTAGAGAGACACAGGGAGGCGGCAACCCTTCCCAAAAACCAAACCCCCATCATCCTCTCCCAAAAGCCTCATTGTTGCCCCAAGGATTGATTTTGATGAGGATAAAATATTTGAGAGAGGTATTAATGAATTTTATCTTTGGAGATATTCTAAAAGTTTATTTCAGGAGATCCAAGAAATTTTGAATTAAGAGAAATGTTTGAAGTTGGCAAAAGTAGCAAATTCTTTGGGTTGGAGGTGAAGTTGAATTTTTTTGGAAGCCTTAAGATCATTCAAGATGATATCAAATTTGTTGGAGGCAATTTTTGATTTTTTTGAAAAGCTTAAAAGTGAAGAAAAACCACTTTAAGCAAAAAGGGGCGACCTCTAGGCCGACCCTTTTTGAAAAGGCTGTTGGCACACTCTTTTTTTCGGCTTGGCATGTAAAAAGGGGCGACCTTTGGGTCATCCCCCATGAAAAGACATGACCCCTAGGTCATCCCCTATGAAAAGGGATGACCCTTAGGTCATCTCTTGCTATTCTGTAGGCCAAAATAGAGCGTGAAAATTTTTTGGATGAAAAGGGGCGACTCAAGGGGCAACCCTTTTATAGGGGTCGACCTAAAGGGCACCCCCTGCGATAGAAAAATCTATAATGGTTAATTTTTAGCCTGATTTTGTCATATTAAATACTTTCTAAATCCTCTCCAATAGCTCTAAATGGCTAGAAAATCTTCTCTAGTATTGATTGAGAATACAAAGACATTCAAAGAAGAGAAAAATTAAGACTTATTAAGAGAAAAAAAATATTCAAGCGAGTTTTCAGCTTTAAGTCAAAAAGAAGCTTTCAATTCCAGTTCAACCACCTCTTCAAGACTTATTCAACTCTCTATTTCATCAGAGGGTGTTCATAAAAAATTTTTCATCATTGTATAAAGTGCTTTTACTCTTTTATTGTGCTCTTTATGGAGCTAAGTGTGATATTCATTGTAAAATTTTATTTCTCACTTTGTATTTGAGTGTTCAAGTTTTGGGGGGTTCCAAAACTTGACAAGATTGATCTGAACCTTAAATTGGAGTATAAAGTGTTAGCTTATATTTGAAAAATAAGTATCGAGCTTGGGATAGCTAGGATCGATGGGATCTAATGGTGTAATCGTGGAAAATGATTAGTAATTGAAATTTTCAAGTAGGAGCTTGGAGAGTGGATATAGGTACAAGGTTGGCATCGGACCACTATAAATCTTTTTATTTGTGATGTATTGATCTCTTTTATTACTTTCTTGCATTAATTTCTACTTAATTATGTTAGTATCTTGTGCATCCTTTGCTCTTGTCTTTGTACATCATACATCACATTCAAAGCATAATTTTTGTGATTCACTTCTCACTTAAATTTTTAGTAACCTAATTCATCCCTCCCTCTTGGGTTGCATAGCTGGACAACACTCATACTTAAACTAATGAGCAAAAATTAAGAGGTGAGCCAGCCCACCCGACCCACCCCAAACCCACCATAACCTGCAACCCAAACGGGATGGGTTATTTAACCCACTTTTAAATAGGTTGCTAAAATATGAACCCAATCCATCCCATTTACATGATGGGGCAGGCCAACCTGATGGGTCCAACCCAAATTGATAGCTCCAAATGGATCTAAATTTTTTATTTAGCCACTTCGAGCCTCCCACCTAATTTAGACTTCTACAAATGAAAAAAATAAAGAAAAATTTAAAAAAATATAAGAAAATCAATAAAAATAAAAAAAAAGATGGAAAAATTAAAAGACAAGTCATTTTTTTGTATAGATTTAAAATTTATTTTTTTCATGAATCAAAAGCCATAAAAATAATAGCACATTCTTGAAATATAATAAAAAAATTAATAATAAAAAATGATATTGAGATTCATAATTTTACCTACTAAGTGCAGTCGATAACTTTGTTATATTGTATCGAACCTCAAGTTCATATATTAAACCTCAACTTCGTTGTGCTATATTAAACTCTCCTTCTAAAATCTAGAAGCTATCAGATTCATATCGACATCATTCCATTAAGCTAACGAGGGAATACAAAGCATAATGAATAATCAAACAAACTAACAAACAAAGAAAAAGATATGTAACTCACCTTTTCTAGCTCAATTCTCTAAGTTTCTTCTTGAGTAAATTGATAAAACAATAATTAAGAGAAAAAAAAAGAACAATCAATAAGAAATAATACCACTAACCATATCATCCTTTGAGCAAGGGGTTTGTAGCTAGAGCAGGATCAGGTATTTTTTGTTATTCCCCATCAATATCGTGTAGTTTTTAGCATCATATGAGAAACTTAATTCGATTTCTCATCAGCTATATAGAAGGATTACTATTTTAGTAACAATAACCTTTCATTCTTTATTTTTTAATATTATTTTGGGGGAGAGGCTGTCAGAGAGTCCGAACATAGTTGCTGGTGTGATGTAGTAGCTTTACTATTCCAAAAAAAAATTTTGAAGCATGATTGCCACTATAGTGCAGCAGCCTTTCAGTGCCCATGAACTTGGATAGAGGTTGTTGCTAGAATGGATTTAAGGGATGGGTTAATAGGTTGGAGGGATGGGTTAATGGATTTCAGGTTATTGAGCTATAGGTTGTGGTAGGCCTGGGGTTCAGTTAGTGGTAGGATTGGGATTAAGTTAGGTTAGGATTAATACTAGGTTCGATTAGGATTAGTATCAGAATTGAGTTATGGGTCAAACCAAGGTGAGGGGTGGGGTTGAGTTAGGATTGGTTTAGAGTTAGGATTAGAATCAGGTTAGAGAGGAATTAGGGTTAGGGTTCGGTTAGGTCGGGTTCACAGGAGGATTAGCAATATGGTTCAATTGAGGGTTAGAGAGGAATTAGGGTTAGGGTTTGGTTACATCTAGGGTTTCGAAAAGTGTTAGCAGTGGGTTCGGTTCTTAAGGGTCAGAGTTAGGATAAGGTTAGTGTTAGGTTAGATCTAGGGTTAGGGTTAGGATGGAATTAGGTTTAGGATTTGTTCGATTGTTGGAGAACTCAGAGAGAAGAGGGAGATAGAAAAAAATGAAAAAAAAAGGTGGTGGGAAATGTTACTTGTGAAAGCTGAGAGGCAAGATCTATGCTTGATTAGCATCATCGATGGAGAATGGGCAAAGGAGGTTGGAGGATGGAAGAAAAAATATGAAATATGGGGAGAAATTAGAAGGGAACAGCTAAAAAAAATTCATAAAAAAATACCCATTTGAGATGAGAGAGAGCTTTCCATGAAGGGAGCCGTTGGAGGTGATCGATTCCTTGGTGGGGTATAGAAATCCTGGAGGAGAGGGGAAAATATAGATCTAGGTTGGATGTAGGAGGTTCTCGGTGGATTTTGAGTGGACCCTTGGAGTGGGGAGAAAAGGTAAATGGTGACCTCCTCTGCTTTCCTTGCTGCCACCTCCCATCAATCTCCACCATCACCTTCCTCCCTATCATCACCAGCATCGGGCTTCCCCTCCGATCTCCTTCAAATGCTTTCCTTCCCATAGATCTCCAAAAAAAGAGAGAATGAAAGGAAAAAAAAAAGAGGGAAAACTTACCCAGCACAAAGCTCCAGCCATCATCTAAGGCTCCCTATTTAGTCGATCCAAGCTTCCCACATGCTTGGGACTCCTGAGGATGGAAAAAATGGAGGAAAAATGAGGAAAATGTAGAAAAAAATCAATGAAAATAAAGGAAAGCACCTGAAGGAGATTGTACAGGGAAGCTCGATATTGGTGGGGAGAAAGGCGATGGTGGAGACGATGAGAGATAGTGAAGATTGGTGGGAAGTGGTTGAGAGGAGAGCAGAGTGGAGGTAAGGATTCGCGAGAGGTCTGAAAGGTTCCAGAGGGCTCGAGAATAGTTTGGAGCAAAAAAGAGGAAAAAAGCAATGCTGCTCAAAAAGAAAAAAAAGCACTTAAGGGAGATCAAAGGGGAAGGCCGACACCGATGATGATGGAGATGAAGACGACGTCACATACTGGTGGGAGGTGGCAGCAAGGAGATCTAGGAGGAGGTTGGCTCCGATCTATGGAAAGGAAAGCACTCGAGAAAGATCGGAGGGGAAGGCCAAGAGGAAAGCGATGGCGAAGATCGACAATAGGTGGTGGTGAGGAGAGCAGGGTAGGGAGGTAGTAGGCTAGGGCTCGGGAAGGTGGGAGGTGGCCGAGGGCTCAAGATCCAACTAATGTGGGCTCGGAGAGGTGGTCGAGAGGAGGTGGGCCAGGGGCTCAAGGAGGTGGTTGGGGGATCGAGGCTCGAGGAGGCGGTCTGATCCGACGACGTGGGAAAGAGGGGGATCAGAGGCAGCTGGAGGAAGACGGGCCAGGGACTTGGGGAGGCTATCAGGGCTCGAAGAGATGGCCAAGGGCTTGGGGAAGTAGGATCCGATGATTGGTCGACCGTCGATGGGGTAAAATAGGATCCATAGGCTCGGAGAGGGGGAAATCAAGGGGAGGGGGTGTTGCAAAATTCAGTGCAGGGGTAAAATGATAATTTTAAAACTTTTTCAAAATCACTATTTTACAGTGAAAATTATTAATTAATTTAATTAATTAATATAAATTTATCCTACACTAGGATCTAAATATGATATATAGCATGCATTCATTTAAATTTGAAATTCAAATTCGAACAGTAAACACTTTACTGTAATGTATTCAGAATACAATATCTTTGTGCGGGTAGTAGATCGCTGCAATCTGATCATCGTCGGGAGAGTTTGATCATCGCGATGCAGCCACATAGCGTGTCTAGCCTCTGCGGATCATCCACATGAAGCTTCCGATTTGATCGACTCCTCACGAGTGCTAGCTCGTTGTAGAGTCCTTTTGACGGCCAATGCTGATCGAACTCCTTCGATCGATGTCTGTCGATTCTTTGGATGCTCCGGATCATCAACAGATATGCTTGAGAGGATGTTGAAGATCTTTCTAAAATTTATGGGTTCACGACACTCGTAGCTCACCTTCTCACTTCCCGAACCCCAGGCTGAAACTCTAGGGAACTCATTGGAAACCTTGTCCTTTTGACGGCCGATGCTGATCAAACTCCTTCGATCGATGTCTGTCGATTCCTCGGATGCTCTGAATCATCAACAGACATGCTTGAGAGGATGTTAAAGATCTTTCTTAAATTTGTGGGCTCACGACACTCGTAGCTCTCCTTCTCACTTCCCTTAAATTTGGGATAAGGTGCAAAGATTGATTGCCCATTCAAATTCAAACTTTATTTTGAATTTGATTGGCCAACCAATCATCCTTATCCATTCATTTGGCACATTAAAGTGAGGCATGGAGAGGGCTTGGTGTGAGGAAAAAATTCATGAGAAGTTCCTTCTCATGAATTCAAATGGGTGCAATGGAAGTGAGGTGGCGCATGGAGATTGGGTCAAGGTGGTTTCATTATTTAAACCAACCTAATTGAACCAAATAAGTTAGGTCCAATTAGACTAATTTAAATTCAACTTAATTAGGCTTAATTAGGCTCAATAAAATTCTAATCAAATCAGGAATTGATTAAGCCCAACCCTTGATCAAATCAGGGACCAAACCATCTTGACGATTAGGTCAACTCTTAACCTAATCGGGTCAAACCCAACTGAATCCAATTCAATTGGACTTGATCCAAAAATAATTACTCAATCAAATTGAGTTAATTAGTGATCAAATCACTAATTAAACCTCTCATAAATATTGAGTCCAAATCCGATTGGCAATCGGGTATCAGAGTCCATCGATATGAAACCTTGATCGAAGAGTCCCAAACCAGTGAGACTCCTGACCCCGGTACCCAAAATGTGTGGGACTCATGATCAGAGAATCCTGATTCTCGATCACTGAGTTCCAAACACGTAGGACCCATAGTCCATGAGTATTAGGACTCTTCATCAGCCATCAGATCAGATAGGAACCTCTAATGTGTGTGATCCCGCAGGTTCGAACCTAAGCCGGTAGCACAAGAACCAATTCCTGTACTAATCGAAGTGACCATCTAGCAATGGTACCCGACGATCGGATAGGTCGAATAGTCGCAATCGCAATACTCAGAACCTACATGAATATGGTTACTGTATAATTCATCCTTTTGACCCCTGTGTTTAGGATGACTCAGGGTTAAACTGTCAACCCTGATCAGATCATCCGAATCGTGCTCAACTCAAACAGTCCTGTGACTCCTCACAAAGACTACTCTGGCCAAGGTTTTGTTAAATTGAAATATGACTGTACACAGCTCCTAAACTGGAGTGGTCAATCCCATCTTGACACACACACCGACAAGTCAAGTACTTGACTACACTCAGCAGCCTTCCGTCATTGAATTAGAAATTCAGGTAGTCCAGTGCCTAAGTACAGTGAGTTGCTTGCAAGTCATCGTGACGGTCTCAGGTCGGAGGGATATTTATACCCATATTCCATCAGAGCAAATCTTGATAGCAGAAATAGCTCCGGAGTCGGTCACGTTCAGTGCAGATGTACCCTTATATCTCACCTGTATGCCATACCAGTGTCTCCACACTCATTGGTTAAGAGGACAACCAACCTATATGGCACACAACGATCTATGCTTGATAAACGTTGTCGTCCTTGGTAACAACGTATCATTTGATGGCGAATAGATTTAAAGACTAAACGACAAATCCTCCTTTGTCGAGTCTAAATAGTCCTAAGGACTTCACCACAACATAGGAGTTCATTAGAAGATGAAATATTTTGTGATGAAAAATATCAAAATAATTTTTATTAATTCATAATTCATGTACAAATACAAAAGGAGCACAACCGTCAACAGACTGACGATTGGCTTTGGGACACTATTTCCAACAGGAGGTTGGTCGCCAGTAGGGGAAAATGAGAGAAGAGTGGGCGAAAATGAGGGTGCTCAATTAGATAAAAATTATGAGAACCGAGGGGTGGGGAGATCGAGGGGAGAAAAATTTAGGGCTATTAGTGATGGCAAAATGCCATCTCTAATATGATAACTCCATCTCCGGTAATCCTAGAACCAAATAAAAAAAAATATTAGCGATGCAACTACAATCGCTAAAAGTAAAAAATGCCATCGCTAATAATTTTTTTTTGCAATGATAAATTTGTTGATCACCATTTATCATCGGTAAAAAATGTTATTAGCAATGGCAAAATTATCATTGCTAATAGCTATTGGTAAAAAGAGTTTTTCTTGCAGTAATCTGTTATATATCTAAGTTCCATCTTCTCAAGGTGGGTTTCAGTCTTCTACTGGCTAAATGGCTTAGTCAGTGAGTCCGCCATATTGTCCATGGAGTCAATTCTCTAGACCTTGATATACTTCTTCTCGAGGTAATTGCAAATAATGTGATATCACTACTTGATGTGCTTGGACTTATGATGAGATCAGGGTTTTTTAGCAAGGGCTATGGCATCGTTGTTATTACAGTACAATATGATGGCATCTGATGATATGACATCTAGTTCCGTAATGAATTTTTTATACAAAAAAACTTTCTTTGCAACTTCTAATATAGTGATATACTTAGCTTCTATGGTTGAATCTGCAATGATCAATTGCTTGAAACTCTTCCAACTTGTCAAACCATCATTGCATAAGATCACAAAATTTGATGTTAACCTTCTATCATCAATGTCAAATATAAAGTTTGAATCAGTGTATCCTTCAACTCGCAACTCAGATTCTTCTTCAAAGATCAAGAATAAATCTTTAGTTCTTCTCAAGTACTTAATGATGTTCTTCATAGTTATCCAGTGCTGCTCATCTAAATTTGACTGATATCTGCTCATGACACTCACAGCAAGAGTTATATCAGATCATGTACATAATATGACATACACGAGGCTCTCTGTAGCTGAAGTATAAGGGATTTTGTTTATTCTCTGAATCTCCTTAGATGTGGTTAGACACATCTTTTTGAAGAGATGAATGCCATGCCTAAAGGATAAAAGTCTCCTCTTAGAAGTTTTCATGCTGAACCTCTTCAGCACTTCATCTATGTACATTTTCTGTGAAAAATCAAGCATCTCTTAGATCTATCTCTATAGATCTTTATTTCGAGAATATAGGATCTCTTTCCTAGATCTTTAATAGAAAATTTTTTGGATCACTAATTTTTGATTGAGATCAGCATGAGAATATTATTTTCAATAAGGAGGATATTATTCATGTATTGTATGAGGAATAAAACAGCACTCCCATTGACCTTCTTGAAGACACAAGGTTTCTTCTTATTTTTGATGAAATCAAACGATTTGATTACATCATTGAAATAAGTGTTCCAACTCTGAGATGTTACTTCAATCCATATATAGATTTATGCAGCTTGCAGACTTTGTGATCTCCATCACTAGAAGTGAAATCCAAAGGCTGCTCTATATTGATATCTTCCTCAAGATATCCATTCAGAAATATAATTTTTACATCCATCCGTCAAATCTCATAATCATAATAAGCTACAATAGCAAGCAGTATGTGGATAGATTTTAGCATGGCTACAAGTAAAAAAGTATTTTGATAGTCAATACCTTCATGTTGATTATAATCATTCAACATGAGTCTAGCTTTATAGGTCTCTACCTTTCCATCTGTACCTAATTTTCTTTTATAGATCTATTTACATCCAATAAGCACTATACATTCTGACGGATCTACCAAGTTTCATACTTTGTTTAAATGTATGGAGTCTATTTTTGACTTAATGGTATTCAACCACTTCTCGGAGTCGATGTCTGACATCACCTCATTATAGGTTTTAGGATCATCTTCATATTTTTTATCTTCCATGAGGAATATTTTTTCTACATCCTATGTGATCATCTCTACATATCTTTCAAGAGGATGGGAGACCCTACTTGATCTAGACCCTACTTGATTTATGAGGTAGAGGAGGTATTACTTGTACTAGCTTAGTTTGAACAAGTTCTAGTTGGTCTATGACCCGTTGATCTTCAAAGACTTTCTTTTTGAGCTCAATTTACCTCCCACCATCTCTTTCTTGGGTAAACTATTTTTTCATGAATATGGATATCGGCTTACAATCATATTGTAATCCTCTGAAAAATAAAAATAATATCCTAATGACTCTTTAGAATATCTAATAAAATAAGCTCCCATAGACCTAGCCTCTAACTTATCTGTCTGTTATCTTTTGACATAGGCTGGACATCTCCAAATCTTGAATGATCAAGACTTGATTTCTTACCATACCATATTTCATATGGCATAGTAGGAATAGACTTAGAGAGTAGTCTATTTAACAAATAGATTATAGAAAGTAAAGCATATCCCCAAAGAAATAAAGATAAATTAGTGAAGCTCATCATGGATCGAACTATATATAATAAGATCCTATGCCTTCTTTCTGATATCTCATTGAGTTAAGGTGTACCAAAAGATGTCTATTATGAGACTATGTCATTTTTCTTGAGATAATCTTAAAATTTTTTATTAAGATATTTTTTTCTCAATCTGATTGAAGAATCTTAAGGAGCTTTTCAGTTTGTTTCTCTATTTCACATCTAAATTCTTTGAATTTTTTAAAAGCTTTAGATTTGTATCTCATAAGATACACATACTCATGTCGTGAGTAATCATCAGTAAAAGTAATGAAGTAGAGATAACCACCTCTGGCCTGCACATTTTGAATGGGCCACACAGGTCAGTATGTACCAGGGTAAGTATTTCAATGATCGTCTTTCCATTCTCATAAAGGGTAATTTGATCATTTTTTCTTAAAGGTAGAATTCACAAATAGGAATGTAAATGTGGTGGGTTTGGAGTGGGTTTCTGCTTTCCTACCCCCATCTCGCATTCCCACTACCCCAACCCATCACCTACCCCATCACCCGCAATGGGGTGATTTTATTCCCTATCACTCGCTCCACCACAAAATCCATAAGCCTGTACCCACCCCACCCCTTCACCCCATCCCATCAAGAGAGGCCAAAATAAATTAATCTTAGTCAAAAATTAAAATTATATCTTATATATATAGGGGTATTTTAGTATTTTTTACGTATACAGAATACGATGGGGTGGATTTAACATAAATCCATACCCGTCCTGTACCCACAGTGGTTATTAGATTTTTTTTACTCATCCCACCCCATGATCCATTTAGCTCATCCATTTATCCGCCCCACATACAGGTTGAGTGGGTTGGATTTATGGGTTGGTGAACTGATTGCCATCCCTATTCACAAACTGGATATGATTTAGAATTCAGTGAGCCAAGGATCCCATTCTTTTCTAATTTGTTTAACCTATTCTCTCTTATATGACCTAGTCTAAGATATCACATATACCTTTGATTTATCTCATCCCTAGATCTCTTAGATCCTATGGCACTCACCATCTACTCGGATACGTTCACAGATACATCAACATGTAAATGGTATAGACTATCAATTAAAAAATCATATGCAATTAATTTATTTCTTAAATAAATTGAATAGTAGTCTTTATTGAAATAAAAATTATATTTATCTTGTGCTAATACAGATACAGAAATTAAATTTCTGCTAGTAATTGGTACATAATAATAATCTCTAAGAATCCTAACGGTAATCATAGAGGATAGGTGCCAACAGCTACAACAGCAACTCTTGTTCTCCATCATTGATCCAAAGGATCATTTCATCTTCTCTCAATCCTATACTTTCTATCAGACCTACACTGAAGTATATAAATGAGCGCTAGAACCAGAGTCTATGATCCAACTAGAAGTAGAAGAAACCATTAAATTTGATTCAATTATGAGCAGATCTGACATATCTTCAGAAGGTGTATCACCCTTTTTTTTCTTTAGGCTCTCTAAATATGCAGGATAGTTCCTCTTCGAGTGGCCATCAACATTACAATGAAAATAATTTCCTTTGTTAGCTGCCTTTTTTGGAGTGTCCTTCTTTGGCTTACTGTCTTGCTGTTGTTTCTTTGCAGGCTTCTACTTCTTCTTTGAAGTAGATTTTCTCTTGGATATAGATGCCAGCTCTACAGCAAAAATAGTATCCCTTAAACTTTTCAAGATCCCCTCAATGGTCACCAACATGTTCAATAATTCAGGTAGAGTGCTATCAATCTTGTTCATATTATAAACTATCCATACAAACTATGAAGAGATTGCAGGATCAAATCTATTTGCAATTCCTTTTATATGGTCATGCTAAACTTCTTAAGCTCTTTCAGGTCTTTGATCATTGTCAAATAATGATTATGAACCGACTGCCCTTCGTGCATCTTGGTGTTGAAGAGTCTCTTGAATACTTCATAATATGCATCTTGGTGTTGAAGAGTCTCTTGAATACTTCATAGCACACAGTCCGACTTTGCTCACCATACAACTCTTGTAGGTAAGTTATTACAGTCCTGATAGTTTGTGTATCATCATGTTGGCATTGAAGTTCATTAGACATTGATGCCAAAATATAGCACTTAACCTTATTGTCATCATCCGTTCATTTTTTAAATATTATCTTTTAATCAGTAGTTAGATGGTTTGGCAAATAAGAGGTTCCTGATCGAGTACATAATGTATCTTTTTTAAGTTCATAACTATTCTGAGGTTTTTAAGCTAGTCATTTTAGTTGTTTCTGGTCAATCAGTTGGTTTCAAGAATTCAAGCTAAAGGATTGGAAGCTGACACTATGAATTATATAGAGAAGATTCTAATTAGACTTTATACTTGATTTTTAATTTGTGATGAGGATTTCAAGTGGGTACTGCGGTCCCACCGATGTATGCGCATCTCACCTAATAATTGTTGATCCAAAAATTGATTTTGATGATAACAAAGAGTTTTGAGTATAAGTTATGTGTAATTCAAATTTAAAGAGTTTTAATGAGGATTAAATCAATTTTAGAAGGTAAGCCTGGTCTAAAAATTAATTTGGAGAAAAAATACTAAAAAATACTATTTGGCATGTTTGGCATGCCAGTTTAGCCGATCCAGTTTCAATTAAGTTGACCCAATGAGCAACTGGGCCGACCCAATCAAAAAATAAGCCTACTAATGTGAGAAATTAGCAAAGGATAGAAAATAATATTTTAGCCTGATGTCACTAAGCCAACTCAGTTGAAGATTGAGCCGATCCAATGAGAAACTGAGCCGACTCAGATAAAACTGAGCCGACCCAGTGACCTGTAATAGCTAATTTTTTATTTTGTAGCTTTTTGTTTCTATTATCTCATAACGGCTACCTCAGCCCATTCAATGGCTAGAGCACTTCCTCTAGCCTCTGTCAAGTCTATTTAAAGATGAAGAATCAAAGAGAAAAGAAGAGAAGTGGATTGAAAAGAAAAAATCATCAAATGGGGTTAAGAAACATTGAAAATCCAAAAAGAAAGAGAAAAGAGATGGATTTGAGCACAGATTTCAATAAACTTTCAAGAGCTATCTTTTCCAACATCTCAAGTATCCTCTCAAGTATTAAAAAATAAAAAATTCAAGCTTCAAAGATCAACCTTGCAACATCTTCATCGAGCTTAAAAGAGTTTTCTTTTTATTTTTATTTTATGCTAAATTTATTTACTTGTATTTTTGTTTCTTTATAAATTTTTTTGGAGGAAAAAAACTTGGAGTAAAAGTTGGTCCAAGCCAAAAGTTGGATGTTGTATTGGTTGTGGTTAGTGAACCAAGATTAAAACCAACTAGATTGATAATGAGCCCAGAAAACTATCGATGGAGGATTGTGGTTGGTGAGCCTGAAAAAATCAACAGGGTTAGTTTATGAGCTCGAAAAATAAACACATTATAGTTAAGGGATTATAGTAAAATTTTCAAGGAGAGCTTGGGGAGTGGACGTAGAAGAGGGTTGCTTCGAACTATTATAAATTTTATATATTTGTATTGTACTTTTTTGTTTGCCTTGCTTAGCTCTTAATTTCTATTTGTATTATTGTAATATATGATTAGCTTAGTTTTTATTTCACTACTAATTATTGTTCTCACCATATAATTACTTAAGTTAGAAGCACATATTTGTTAGAGTTTTTAATTTGATTAAAATTTTTAAAATATCTAATTCACCTTCTCTCTTGGATAGCCATACCTGAGCAACAATTGATATCAGAACAGATACTCTAATTTTTTAGAGTTAAAGATCTTATGGTTGACCTATTTGGTTGTGTGTTGGATGAACGATATTCAACTATTAGACCTCTTTTTTTCAATGGCACTAATTACACTTATTGAAAAATTAAGACCTCATCAGGGAACAAGCCAAGTTAAGGAATCTAAAATTAATTTGCTTATTCATAAATATGAAATATTCAAAATGGATCTACATTAGCCTATTTCTGATATGTTCACAAGATTTATAAATATTATTAATATTTTGAATGGTCTTGGCAAAATCTATACTAATCATGAACTTATGTGTAAAGTTTTGAGGTCCTTACCAAAAAAATGAAAAGCAAAGGTGGCGGTAATTCAAGAAGCTAAAGATCTCACCAAGCTATCCCTAGAAGAGCTCATTATTTTACTCATGACACATAAGTTGAACATGGCACAAAAGAAGGAAGAAGAGGAGCCAAAGAGGAAGACCATTGCTTTCAAGTCCACCATCAATCTTGAAGGAAGTGATGAGTTAGAGGAAGATGAAAAAGAAAAAAGTGAAGAGCATGATGAGGATGTGATTCTACTTTTAAGAAAGTTCAAAAAGTTTCTCATAAAGAAAAGCTTGAAGATGAAGGAAGATGAAGAAAAAAGATAAAAGAAAAATATTACATGCTATAATTGCAACAAGAGGGGACACTACAAGCCGAATTATTTCTTACTTAAGAAGCAGCCCAAAAGAGCAAAGAAAATAGCAATGTTAAGGATTTGAGGAGATAGTGACACTTCAAGCTCCGATGAGGAAGACAAAGTGACAAATATTTAGCTCATGACTATTGAGGATGAGGTAAACTCTAAAAATTCTTTTCAATTTGGGGAGATAGTGACACTTCAAGCTCCAATAAGGAAGAAGTGACAAATATTTAGCTCATGACTATTGAGGATGAGATAAACTCTAAAAATTCTTTTCAATTTATATTTGATGAATTATTAAAAGCTTTTAATAATTTAATGGATGAATTTAAAAAGTTAAGGCTAAAAAAGAAATAACTTAAAAGATTAAATCTTCTTTTGGCAAATAAAAAGAGTAAATTATTGATAGAATAAGAAGATATATTAAATGAAAGAAATATTTTAGCTAAAGAAAAGGTTATACTTTTTGAATCTAAAAAATTATTAGTTGAAGAAAATAAAAAGTTAAAAAAAAAAATCTGAAAAGTTAAAAGTTTTTGTTAATGATAAAAAAAATTTATTGAAATCTCTATTGGAAGAAAATTAAAAATCAAGAAAAGAGATTGAAGATTTGAAGCTCATGCTTAAAAAAATTATTTATGCATCTCAAAAGCTTCAAATGATTTTGAATGATTGAAAAGCTATTTTCAATAAGCCAGAATTGGTTTCAATCCTTTAAGAAAATAAAAATTTGTTAACAATATGTTTACTAGAGCTTCATCTGAAAATCACTCTTTTAAATGCTTCAAATGTAATTAAATTGGCCATAAAATTTTTGAATGTGATATTAAAAAAATTAGTCAAACTTTGATCAAACAAATTTGGATTCCAAAAGAAATCATATACTCTAACTCAAATGGACCCAAGATGGCTTGGGTACTAATAGTTAAAAAATAATTTTGTAGGTGTACCAAGCATCCTATGGCACGAAAGAATTAAATTCTCAAAAATGGATGCTTAAGACTTAAAATGTATGGAGAGTGATGTTTAGTAAAAGCTAAACCTTTCTCACATCATACCATCATTGTTTTGCATCATTGATTGATTTTGATGATTCTTCGGTGCATGCAATAATCTCACTCTATGACTTGAATGTTTTGTTAAATATGATCTCTTCATTGCTTGAATCATTTTAATTATTGTGAACACAAATTTTGTTTAAATTCAGCAAGCTTTTATAACCCCTCATATCATGTTATTACTTATGGAATTTAAAGTAAAATAAGATTGATTGGATAATGTATTACTTGTGTGCATGCTATACCTTTTGGACTTTTAAATATTTGTTATCATTGTAAACATCTTATGTAAACATCCCTTGGAAATTAATGAAAAGCAAAATTTTTGAAAATCTAGTGCCTACTTAAGTGAATGCTATGTGTATTTTAATATTTGAATTAATTAAATGCTTAGTTTGATACTTAGTCCACTCAATTGATACTAGCACTATTAAATCTTACTTAATTTTAAATGGCTCTACTTGCAAAAGTAAGGAGGAGAAAAATGTAAGGTTTCTTTTCTTGAAATTAAATGAATATACATAATTTGAAAGAAAAAAATAGAGAATTGAGAAATAAATTTTCTAGCATTAACTCTTAAAAATAGCAAAAAAAAATTGATAATTAAAGAAAATAAATTTGACATCAAAAAGTCTTATCATAATATGATATTTTTCATAATATAATATCAATTTGAATATGAGATGCAAAATTCTATAAGGACAAGAATTAATAGTTGTAACAAGAGTAAGCAAAGAATGATTTTTGACATATAGTAAGGGGGAGTAAATTTTAAATGAAAATTAAACTCAATTGATTATAATTTTAAGGAGAAGCTTAATACTTTTGGATTGTTAAAAATTTATTTTGTTGATTTTATTGATTATTTCTTTGAGTTGTTCTTTTTTATGATGTCAAAAAGGGAGAGAGAGATAGTGAGTATATGCTTGAGCTTAAATTTGAATGAAGTATGTTTATATTATTTAGTGATTTCATACTTTATAAATGTATAATTTTTAAAAATTTACTATATATTATTTTGCATATACTCAAAAAATTTTATCATCATAAAAAAGGAGACAATTGTTGAGCCAAAGATTGATTTTGATGATGACAAAGAGTTTTGAGTATAAGTTATGTGGAATTCAAATTTAAAAAATTTTAATGAGAATTAAATCAATTTTATAAGGTATGTCTAGTCTAAAAATTAATTTGAAGAAGAAAAACTGAAAAATAGAATGTAGCACGCTTGGCATGCCAGCTTAGCCGATCCAATTTTCAACAGAGTCGACCTAATGAGCAACTCAGCTAACCCAGTCAGAAAATGAGCCAACTAACCTGAGAAATCAATAAAAAATAGAAAGCAGTATTTCAGTTTGATGCCATTGGGTAGATCTAGTTCAAGTATCGATTTAGTGAGGAACTAAGCCAACTCAGACAAAATTGAGCCGATCCAGTAACCTATAATGGCTAATTTTTTATTTTATAGCTTTTTATCCTTATTATCTTACAACGGCTACTTCAGTCCTTTCAATGGTTAGAACACTTTCTTTAGCCTCTGTTAAGCCTATTTAAAAATGGAGAATCAAAGGAAAAAGAAGAAAAATAGATTAATAAGAGAAAATCATCAACTTGGATGAGGAACATTGAAAATCCAAAAAGAAAGGGATAAGAGAGAGATTTGAACATAGATTTCAGTAGGCTTTCAAGAGCTATCTTTTTCAACATCTCAAGCATTCTCTCAAGCATCAAAGAAAAAAAAATTTAAGCTTCAAATATCAACTTTGCAATATCTTCATCGAGCTTAAAAGAGTTTTCTTTTTATTTTTATTTTGTGCTAAATTTATTTACTTGTATTTTTATTTCTTTACAAGTTATTTTGAAAAAAAAAACTTGAGGTGAAGGTTGGTCCAAGCCTAAAGTTGGATGTTGTATTGGTTATGATTGGTGAGTCAAGATTAAAATTAATCAGATTGATAGTGAGCCTAGAAAACTATCGTTGTAGAGTTGTGGTTGGTGAGTCCGAGAAAACTAACTGAGTTTGTTTGTGAGCCCAAAAAAATAAATATACTGTAGTCAAAGGATTATAGTGAATTTTCAAGAGGAGCTTAGGAAGTGGATGTAGGAGTGGGTTACTCCGAATCACTATAAATTTTATATATTTATGTTGTATTTTTCTTGTTTGCTTTGCTTAGCTCTTAATTTTTATTTGTATTATTTTAATATTTGATTAGCTTAGTTTTTATTTGCTAATTATTGTTCTCACCATACAATCACTTAAGTCAGAAGCATACACTTGTTAGAGTTTTCAATTTGATTAAAATTTTCAAAATACCTAATTCACAACCCCCCCCAATTTTGGGTAGCCATACCTAGGCAATAATAATTATTGTTGACACATATACTGATGAGTGGATAACTCTTGTTTAATATTTCTCAAGCATATTGCAGTAAAATTTGGTGTCTAAGTTATGAAGATCTCACCTGACAGATATTGACCCCATTTCTTAGTTAAGTCAAACCTACCGTTCAATGCTAGTGCAAAGCCGTCATTGAGTCCCTCATCTGACAGATATTGGATCCAAACCTATCTTTATCCTGCAACATCTCATACTAATAGAGTGGTTGCACCCCAGGTGCAAGTAAACTACTATATCTAGTCGAGAATAATCAACACCAGAAAGACGTCCATACATCTACAATGATGGAAGATCGCTAAACTTAATATATATTGAGGGGATTTAATTTAGGTCTCATGTTCTTAATTGTTTAATTTATATCTTATGTAAATCTATAATTATCAAGGATCTAATTGAAAAATCCTCACTTTGTTCACCAAGATCGAAACTTGGTGTAAATGCAATGCATGTGGTGAACTCAATACTAGGCACCCAAAGGAACTTAATCATGAATCAAATTGGCCAGGTAAGTTCAAGATTAGTGAGAGGCTCTCTGTGCATAAGCAATGGTCCTAATTAAGTAACCATCATTCTATCACTTACCATAGACATCAATTGATCAATCAATTCCAAATTGGTTCAGTCCACTGGTTTATGTTACCATAAATTGTACATTGCAAATCAATTTACGATGTGTTCATGATACACCCTTCTTTTAGAGTCGTAGTGATTCAAGGAGATCACCACATGTATCCATGAAAATACCCTAACGATTATCTCATAATCTAGATTTGAATGATCTTATGTCCATGTTCTATTTCTTATGATGTTTTACCTCATCAATCTCTTTTCATCCTAGGACAATCTACCAGCATAATGGGTTTTAATCGTTATGCCAGGATAATCTTATTTTAGGATGATTCAAAATTAACTTATAAAATATAATCTTATGTTCAATCAAATTACATTAATTTAAAGACATCTATACCATCATAGATCACATCAAGATTGATCTCTAGCTATAAATATCATCTCATGCATAAATATATAATAAAGATAAAATTCAAATCTAATAAAATTTAGGTTATATGAACATTAGATAAGAATTTTAGATGCATGAACATAAAAAATTAAATTTTTTAAGTCTGAAAATAATTTTTTTAGATCTAGAAAATAATAATATGAACATCAAATATCCAAATTTTAGATCTAAAAATAGATTTTCAGATCTTGAAATCCATCTGCTGATCATTCAAAATCTTAATTTCAGATCTGAAAATAGATTTTCAGATCTAAAAATAATTACACAATCAAGAATCATTTTTTATTTCAGATCCTAAAAATAATTTTTCAGATCTGAAATCCATCCTTTCAAGAATAAAATTCAAAATTTTAAAACTTGAAAATAGATTTTTAGATCTAAAATTTTGATCTTAATCTTACAATATAATGTCTGCTCTGATACCACTTGAAGGAAATGCCATCTCATGGCGATTCATATGCATGCAGAAATTTAAAAATTTTATGTAGCTAAAAGAAAAATTTTATATCTAAACTATTTAAATATAATTAGATCTAATCTAATTAGCAAGCATAAAGATCATATCTCATACCCAAAAATCATTATATATACAAGATCTAGATCTATTCTATTAAAGATCTAAATTTTACCCTACGTGGGTAGATTTTTACGATAATCTAAAAATGATGAATGTCTTTTGAGATTTCTTGAAGCCGCACATACATCCAATCTCTACAGGTATCCACACAAAATCGATCTTGATCAAGAGAATCCAAAGATCGTTGGGGTACTAGCTCCCTTGTAGATCTTTCTTCCTTCAAACGAAATATGAATTGTTCTCCTTTTCTTCTCAAGGAAAAGGAAGAAGATGATGAACGAGAGAATGGAAGAGGGTCTTCCTCTTGGGCAGCACCAAGAAGGAGGAGGGCCTTCTATGTGGGCGGCGAGGAGAAGGGGAGAGGAGAAGCAAGCGATCAAATCTGAAAATCTTCTTTTTATGCTAGGATCCTCTTCTATTTATAGCCCACACCTCACCCTATTTGTAGTTTGAATCCAATTCAAACTCCATAGGCTAGATAAGGATAGAAACCAAGAGATAAAGAAAGGAGAGAGAGTCCTTGTGCGCATCCAACCCTTGAAGCGCCCTCCTCTCTCTCTCACGTCAATGTATGCATGCAAAAACAGGAGAAGGGGTGTCAACCCCTTTTCTCTCTTGGTCAGCCTTCTTGTTTTGGTGTGTAAGAGGAGAGAGAGTCTTAATCTAACTGGGATCTCATCTCCTAATCCTATTCAACATTGGTTCTAAACCAAATTGAATTAGATTTAGTCAAATCCTCATTTGATTAGGAATAGACCCAATTAGAATCAAATTCAATTCAATTTAATTTGTGTTAAGCCCAATCATTAATTAAATGATCAAATCAAATAATTAATAAATACTTCAGCAATAATTGCTAATTATTCTTCTTCTAACTCATTAATTTTTAGTAAGTCCTCTATTGTAACTTTTACAACTTAATCCAATCATCAATCAAATTGATAATTGAGTTCATCTGTGAATCAAATTTATAATTCAATTATTCGATCAAGTCAAAAAAAAATTTGTGTGTGATCCTGTAGATTTTATTTTATCTGATAGTGAGACATATTATGATCTCTATCATGAATATCATTAAAACTTCTTTCAATGGATTGAAACAATTCCAACTCACCTAATGAGAATTATTGACCATCAATTAATTCTCAAGGGTCTCACAATCCATCAGTGACGCCTCGCATCATATAATGGTAATCCAACAGAATGAAAGAGTCTGAATCTCTAGGTGTAATTAACATGTGATTTAGTTCTTCTATCGTGAGTTTCAATAAGAGGAAGGTTATAAAAAACTTATCAAATTTCATCATCTGTCATATATAAGATTTAATTAGCTGGAGTTCAACTCATGATTTCTCATGAAAACTTTTTTCTATTAATCATATCATCGTGACTACGATCTTAAGAACTCAACTTCATAAATCACATATGACTACTCCTTAACTATTAAAATCGATAGATCTCATCTAAGTGCACATCCTACTCCTACAGTGAATTTACTGTGGCCAATATATATCGCAAGGACCTATATAACTAGGAGACCTAGGGAATGTGCAATCAAACTACAGTAATCTTATTATGAATAACCGAGGCATCACAGATCAAAGAACTACTCATACAATTACGGTATCAAGAAAGTCACTAACGAGTGAGTAGACTTCCAAATGACTCCTCATTTCTATCACACTTAGTACCGTTGTTTTCTAACAACCACGTGCACTCTCACTCAATATCTCCACATTATAGATTTAAGACTTATCTATCCTAAAGAAAGTGATCCATGCATCAATCTCATTGGATCAATCACCGCCCCTATAATGATATATCGATCAAGAGTATTTTAGAAAATAACCATCAATGACATACATCTCAATTTCTCAATTTTTGAGAACATGTGTCATCATCTTATTAATTTTTTAGATGATTCAAGGGCACATAACTTATGAATGGAATAGAAAATATTTAATTTTATTAATAAATGAGTCAAGTACAAATTTATATCCTAAAAAAATATAATGTGTCAGTTAGATTGGTTTCTAGGACATATATCTAACAATTTTAAGTGTAGAAAGTCATGCACTTATTGCTAGTAATCAGAAAAAAGAGTCTTTGTTGTGGCATTTATGGTATGGGCATTTAAATGTCAAGGGGTTAAAGTTATTGAGTCAAAAAGAAATGGTTTATGGGCTACCTAGAATTGAATCAATAGAATTATGTGAAGGATGTATTTGTGGGAAACAAAGTAGAAGGTCATTTCCTGTAGGAAACTCTTGGAGGGCATCAACTTGTTTTGAACTGGTGCATGCTAACTTATGTGGGCCTATGAACACAAAATTATTTGTGAGGAGTCAGTATTTTTTGTTGTTTACTGATGATTGCAGCCACATGAGATAGGTGTACTTTTTGGAATGCAAGTCAGAAACCTTTGAAAGCTTTCAAAAATTCAAGGTGCTCGTTGAGAAGCAAAGTGGTTGATGTATAAAGACTCTTTGCACAAACAGGGTGGTGTATCTAATGAGTTCAATTTTTTCTATGAAGACAATGGCATACATAGGAAATTGACGTCACCACACACTGGAGCAAAACAGTAGAACTGAATGAAAGAATTGCACTGTTGTTGAAACGGCTAGAAGTTTGCTGCAAGTAGAGGGGTTGCCAAATGATTTTAGGCAAAAGTTGTGGCTACAGCAGTTTATCTATTGGATATTTTACCCACAAAGGCTATTTACAATTAGACTCCATATGAAGAAGCTTGGACAGGTACGAAGTCTCAGGGAAGCCACTTGAAAGTTTTCGATTGTATTGCCTATGCTTTGGTTAACTCACGCAATCATCATAAATTAGATAGTAAATTTGAAAAATGCATTTTCATTGGTTACTCGCTACAATCCAAAGCTTATAGGCTGTATAACAGTACTAGTGGCAAGGTGATCATTAGTAGGAATGTGGTGTTTGATGAATATGCTAACTGGAATTGGGGAAAATTGAAGGAGCATCAATAGCTAGAATTTCATTAGAAGGTGCAGGTTCTTCAGGTACAACAGTAGATGCAACTCCCACAAGCTCTACTCCATCAACTCCAAATATCAGCACCTCTTCTTCTTCACCTTTAAGTGGGAGCAACTCACCATCTTCTGGAGAATCCTTAGATGAAACTACATCAATGAGAGTCAGACATTTGAGTGAGATTTATGACTCCACATATGCTCTAATTGTAGTTGACCCAACTAGCATTGAAGAAGCGGCAGGAAAAGAGTGGTGCAATGCAATGAATAAAGAGTTTATGGCTATTCAAAAAAATGAAACATGGGAGCTAGTAGACTTACCTGAAGGTAAACAAGCTATTGGACTCAAATGGATAATCAAGACCAAGTATCATGTAGATGAAAGCATTAAAAGATACAAGGCCAGGCTTGTGGTAAAGGGATATTCACAGCAGCAAGGCATAGACTTCGAAGATACTTTTTTTCTGGTTGCTTGATTTGAAACTGTGAGAACCTTCTTTGCCTTAGCTGCTCTCTTTCATTGGTCTATTTATCAATTTGATGTCAAGTCGGCCTTTTTAAATGGTGAATTAGAAGAAGTTTATGTCACTCAACCGGAAGGTTTCATAGTCAATGACAAGGAAAGAAGGTGTACAAATTGAAGAAAGCCATTTATAGGCTGAAGCAAGCTTCTCGGGCATGGTTAGTAAAATTGACTCCTACTTTCTTCAAAATAGGTCTGCAAGAAGTAAGAATAAACCCACTCTTTATTTGAAGAAGAAAGGTATGAATGAACTTCTTGTTGTATGCCTTTATGTTGAATTGTTGATGACACGATATGTATGGGGTCAACTCACTCTCTTGTAGTTGAGTTTAAAGAATGTATGATGAGAAGATTTGAAATGTCAGACTTAGGTTTATTGTATTATTTTCTTGGGTTGGAAGTGCATCAAAGTAGAGATGGGATCTTTATCTCTCAAAGGAAATATACAATGGACCTTCTCAAAGGTTCAATATGGTTAATTATAAATTAAATTACAGCCACACCTATGAATGTGAATGAAAAGTTGTAGGTTGAAGATGGCACTGAATAAGAAAATGCAAGCTATTTCAGAAGTCTAGTTGGGGACTGATTTATCTAACTCACACTAGACCCGACATTGCATTTTTTGTTGGTATGATCTCTAGATTCATGCACAATCCTACAAAGCATCATCTTGAAGCAACAAAGAGGATATTGCATTACATTGCTGGAACGGTGGATTATGGGATTTGACATTCTCAGAAATCGGAATATAAGTTGTTCGGTTTCTCTGATAGTGTGACCAGAGAGATTCTTCAGATGACAGAAAAAGTACTTTAGGAAGCATGTTTTATCTTAGATCAGGAGCTATCTCTCGGAATTCAAAGAAGCAAGCAACTACAGCTTTGTCATTATCAGAAGCAGAATTTGTTGCTCTCACATCATCAGCTTGTCAAGCAATATGGTTGAGGAGGTTACTTGCACATTTTGATCAACGGTAGAGGAATGTAACTGAAATTTATTGTGACAATAAGGCTGTAATAATAATGCCAAAAAGCCAGCATACCGTGGAAGAACAAAGCACATAGATATATATCGTCACTTCATCCGGGACTTAGTTACAGGTGGTGAGATCATTCTGAAATTCTGCAGTACAAATAATTAGGTAGCAGACATCTTAACCAAGTCACTCGCAAATGAGAAGCATGTCTGCTTCAGAGCACAGCTTGGTGTTTGCAATTTTGAATCAAGGGAGAGTGTTTAGCAGTGATTCAAAATTTACAGCTCAGTTAGAACTAAGTTTATCATTAATTTGATCTAGTCTTTACCAGTTTTTATGTGTTCAGCTTGATTGTGCCCATGATATCTGATTCTGTTAGTTTGTTTCTGCAGTAGCAGATATTTCTCAATTAGTGTTACTGTCAGTTCAGATTTTTTTAACATTTAAGTTATCTTGTAAGCCTATAAATAGGCATCTTCAATTGAGATGTGTGCGTGTGGAAAATAACAGCAGTTCATTATTCAGCAGAATTCCTCTGTTTTTAATTCTGTTTCTACTGTTCTGTTATCTGTTCACCGAGTTTCATCAGTTTTTTTCCCTACACCTGGGTAACGTTCTGAAGCCGGATAACTTCCCATTCAACCTATCCTACAACCGGATCTGATAAAGAATCCAAAAGAAACTTTACATAATATCAACAGATCATGGAAAATCATACCCCGTACGTAAAAGGACACCGGTGCAACCTCTCTTACACAATACTAACGAGATACCAGTTAGAGACCAATATAATCCACAGTAATAGGCAGAAAGACTTGCTCGGGATCCGATTCAAGCTCCAACGCCAACCTCGGCCATATGAAGGCAAAGACGAACCACGAACCATCCTCTCTTCCACTGGAAACCAGGTTCACATAGCCAGCTCCGATCGCATCCAGCGCCGTGTTGAACGTACCGAGCCGCGGAGACCCAAATCCAAAGTCGGTAGCCATCACTGGCATATTGTGACATGACGACACCACCATCGCCGGCCCCTGGAGACCCAGCAGAATCCTCGCCAGCACCATCTCCGGCCGACGGCACTCGATCCAGTCCAAAAGCTCCAAGAAATGAGCCTTGTTCTTCACCTCTGCAATCACCTGTGCCACCATCCCCGCCACGTACGAGAGCGATCCTTCCTTCAACTCCCTCGTGCTCGCCTCCCCTACGGCCATCGACACCACATTGCCGACGTAGTCCGACAAGTCTTCACCTGGTTCTGAGACCATCCAGGGGCGCCCATCGACGAGCCAACCCATCCTGCACTCGGTATCGGTCTCTCCAAGGGACCTGGCCAAGACTTTCCAGAGGTAAGCTGAGATAGCCTCGGTCCGGGTCCTCTCGACTCCAACACCTTCTTTCACAGTTGCTTGAAGGCGATCGATGCATGATCCATGGATGTAGTACATACGCTTGAGAGAGATGTCGTTCCGCGGCATCGCCAAGACGTCATGCAACGTGCATGCAGTGAACGTCCTGTCAAGCAACGGGCCATAGCTGGGAGGGGAGCGCGGACGGAAAATTGACCGGTCGTGGTTCGGCATCGCCGGAATTCGCCCAGTTCGTGCCAGCTCGGACCACAAGAACAAGAATTTGACGAAGCCGTTACCGTCGGCCAATAGGTGGTCGAAGCTCCAAGCTATGGAGAAGCCTCCGCATGCATAGCTAGTCACCTGGACGCTCAGAGGAATCTCGGTGGTAGACGGGAGCATGACTCTTTTAACAGAGTCGTTCAGATCATAGAAGTTGAGGCTGGTTATTGATACATCGGCAGAAGCTTCGATTAGCTCGATGCCTTCGTTGTTGCATAGAATCTCCAGTTCACCGCTCTCAGGATTTGGGACTATCCGTCCCGCAAATGGGAAGAAGTAATCCAGGGTTTCTGCAAGGGAGGTTTTGATGGTATTGATGACGGAGTCGAAGTCGCCAGTGGATGGCTTGGAGTAGGCATAGAAGATGGTGACCGGATAGCGGCCGGAGAGGTGGTCGAAGTTGGAGACCGGGAGCACGGATGGTGGTGTGTTGGAGTTTGCTGCCTTGATGATGCTTTTGCTGATCAACCTTATACTGAGTTTAGAGTTGGGATGCTCGCCTGCAGCCATGCCTGGAAACAGAGGCTAAAGCGGCTGAAGGTGAGGAAGAATGGCTACTTCAGCACCAGGCATTCTAATGATTATGATGACAGCTGTGGGTGGTAACAATTTTATTCTCTTGATGGCGGGAAGTGCAGGTTGCATTATGGTTAGGGTGAGAGCATATAAGGGATCAAGTTGTCTATAAAGTTTTGTTTCTGTAGCTGCATGCGCAACGGTTGACTCTGTGATAGAACAATATAATATGCCAAAGTTGGCGTTGAAACCAGATGAGATACACATCAGATATCAATATATCTATATTTATATATTTTTTATCTGATAAATAAAAAAATAAATATAAATATTATTCAGATATAAAAATTTATATCCATATTTATTTTAAATAGATATAGATATAATTAAGTGCTAGAAGTTTAGAAAAAATTATGGATATAAATTGAATAATTAAACTTTATGACTATATAATCAAAGGTATTACTTTATAGATAATAAATTAAATTAATAGCATATTTATATGGTTGTATATTTTTTTGTAAAATTAATAGGTACTATATATAATTTTATAAGGTTACAGATAGGTTTGAATATTCGGATATGGATCGAATAACTATCTATCCATATTCATATTCATTTTCCTTTGATATATATGGATATGGATATAGATATTAATCGGATCCTCAAAGTTTTATCCATATTTGAATTGATTCGGATACGAAAATAAATCTAAAAGAATATTATCAATACCACTTTCACCCCTAACTAGGGTGGTTGTGTTGTATCAAAATCTAGTTTCCTTTAGCCATATGTGTCTCTAATATTGTCATGAACTATGCTTTAGATGATTGGAAATCTTGCACTTGTAGGGTCAGTATTGACATGGGCAACCCTTCTTTTTAGCTTTAGAAAATTGTAGGACGACATAAGGAAGGCAATGCCATGGTAAAACTCGGAAAAATCACACATAGAAAGTCATCCAGCTTTCTTCTGCCATCACTTTGCTTCATCATGTGGCACAGTTCACAACTTAAATACAAAGGAGCAGTGGGAATACAACACGCCAGCTGACTCGTTTTCCGAGTTACATTTTTCAGTTACTAAAGTATTTTTGTATGTAAGCCTTAGAGTATTCTTGTTAGAGGATAGTTATTGATGTTACACACATGCAATGGATGTGAATGTGAAGTGGAAATATATTCTGAGCACGTCAGAGTACTAGTTTTTTTTATAACTAATACATAGTTAAATCCAAAGAGGATAGAGTCCTCATCCCAGAAATTCTTTTATAATAATAAAATAGATTTGCAAGATAGATGGCTAGCATATATGACGTCTGATATGTATACTATGAGGACTCAACTTGATCAGATCATGGCTTTATAGTAGAGGTTTGCCCCTTCTCAAATAAATATATAATGACTTCTAGTTCTACATTATACTTAATTATGCTGTATATTTTTATATAGGGATAATGTTGATTAAGTATATTTTTCATTACATATACGTTTCGGATGCTTCCAGCAATCGAATTGAGATGATGAGGACGACGATGCCACCAACCTTTGGTAGCCCCTATCTTGTCCTGTTTTCTTTTGAGTTTTACATATGATGTATATATTTATTATATTTCTAGAGTTATAATGGATATTTAATTATATTTGACATTGTGTATGTACAATTGGCTATTTTTATATATGATACCAATTTTTGTTATGCGGGTTTATTGTGTTTGTTATACAGGTTTATATGTTTTGTATATTTGGGTTACATATTTGTTATACAGGTTTAAGATTATGATATGTATACGGGTTTTATTCAACTTCTGGTAAGTAATAACTTTGTTTAAAAAAATGCATCTGACATGGGAATGCTCTAAAGCGTCGCACATTTTAAAAATGGGCAAAGCTTTAATAAAAGTACGTCTAACCCTACGACTTTGGGAAATAGAGAAAGTGTCAGAGATTTGTTCTAACTTAACCATACATTTAAACAACATCGCGAAGTGAAGTCTTTGCGGCCCTTCTGATGCTTATAAGTGCCATCTATTTTTAAAATTTGCAATATGCTAAAACAGCGACGCAGTCAGCAAATTTCGAAAATCTTATTTTCGAGGCTTCCGTAGTCGACGCTTCTTACAAGTTTCAGATGCATGGGCCCCAATTTTTAGGCACGCCTATAAACATCGGCAATGGCTTTAAAATGTGCTAGGATTGGCCTACTTTTTTGTTTTTTTGGGGTAAAGTTAGGATATTGGCCTACTTTCCTGGTTGTCATTGGCAAAGTCATTGATCGTGTATTCCTATTACACATCACTTTTAGTATCTGTTGTGTCAAGACTCCAGGGGTGGTTGATGTGGCCAAAGACGGAGGAGGACCTGAGCACCAGGACACCAAGATGAACCTACATAAGAAGCCCGATCACACCAGAGATGAGGCTTTCGGCTGGTGACCCTCTGATGATTAAATCAGCCAAAGCTTGAGCATATCTAGAAAGAGAGTATGAGAGCTACTAATGATTAGGGTTGGCTTACCAGAGCTTACCTCGATGGTCCTTTTGTTAACTTCTTATATAGCAAGATGCCAGAATTTGTTATTTCTAGGTCTATAGTTTGTCAAACCTGGACTCATTGATGGTTAATCGTGCATATTTGTTATATCCACGTGGCTACGTTTTGAAAGTTTATTGGGAGATTCTAACTGACTGTCCTCATGGATCGATGAGCCGACAGATCGGGGTCGGCTTGTGACTGAGGTGGTGCCCCGATTAGGTCCGCATCATCTCAGGTCATGAGGAGTTGCCACTGATGGTTGGCAAAGTCTCGGCTCGGAGGTTGGTGAGTCTCCATCGACCTGCAAGCCGATGAAAGTTTATATTGGTATCAGCCTAGATCGTAGGTTTTCATCGCTGGTGAGATACTAACATGGAGATCGGCAAGATCCTAATCTGGTGGTTGGTGTTAATTGCGAGCTTCATCCCCGCTGATGAGGAGATATCAACCCGAAGATCGATAGAATATCCCAACCCAGAAGTTGGCTAGGGGTTGACCCAGAGGTCGGTGAGCATCCGAGTAGATGTGGTCACTTCGTCTTAGCTTTCTTTAGCAGATTTGATGGTGCTCATCACTGTCCCATCATTCTCTTTGGCCCAAAATTTTCGAGGATGAATCCTGAAACCCACGACTAAGGTGGAATGACCTATAATACTTATCCCCCACTTTCATATTTGAAGTAGTTGCTTCGAGTGCAGTAGTCCTCGGGATAGGGAGTCCTTGGAGCTTGGTTGAATGGATGAAATTCAGCCATTCATTCTCCAGATGGACTGTCGTGCTGCCTCATGAAATTCAAACTTGATTTGATGAGTTGTCTAGCGAACCATGCCTCAATTATTTATGCAGATTTGGTGCTTCGAAAATCCTGGGGTCTTTATGAGGTATGGCCAGCTTGAGGTAATTTATTATTTCTTCTTTTCTAGTGCCTAGGCATCTCTCTGTAAAAATATATTAGGCTAATGTAAAGCAAATTTTGTTTACCTAACTTGAGTGTTTACGCATCTGATGTTTAATTCACTAGAGTCCATTCTCATGGTTTTTGTTGAGCTATCGACTGACTCTCAACCTTGTGGCTTGTCGTCAGGTCACTTTTGAGATAATCAATTATAGGGATCCTAGGCTAGGATATCTTTTTGTTGTCAACGTGGATCCCTGAAGTTTACCCCAGCTTGATCAAATGGGACCTGTCATGTCCTTGGGTTAGTTCTAAGGATCCTACTTTGTCAATTTGTTCTCGACTGACATCCGAAGTTTTTAGCCTAAGCCAAGACATGTCTGTTTGTTTTTTCAAGATTCCATCAGGTCATCGAGCTCACAAAGATCCCCACATGGTCTTCTCATACAAACTTATTGATGTAGATTTTTCGATATCCCTTTTGACATCAGGCAAGGACAGTCAAGCTGAAGACTTCGGTCTTATCTTCGGATTAATTTCAAAGATTTTATTCATAGAGGTCCTAACTTATATCAAGATATCTCCTGATTGTTATCAAATTACTTCTGACTACTCTTTGAAGGTCTCAGTCCTAATAGAGATATCTCCAAAATTCATTTGTAGAGGTTCTAATAACTTGGGTCAAGATATCTCCTAATCATTATCGGATTACTCCTGACTACTCTTTGAAGATCTCAGTCCTAACCAAAATAATCTTCAAGATTCATTTGTAGAGGTCCTAACTTGGATTAGGATATCTCCTAATCATCATTGATTACTCCTGACTACTCTTCAAAGATCTCAATTCTAATCGAGATATTTCTAAGTTTTATTAGTGGAGGTCCCAACTTGGATCAGGATATCTCTTAATCATCATCCGATTCACTCCCGATACTCTTCAAAGGTCTCAATCCTAACTAAAATATCTCTTGAGATTCATTTGTGGAGATCCTATCTTGGATGAGGATATCTCCTTATCATCGTCAGATTACTCGCGACTACTCTTCAAAGGTCTCAATCCTAATCGAGATTTCTCTAACATTCGTTTGTGGAGGGTCCTAATTTGGGTCAAGATATTCTTAATCATTGTTGGATTACTTCTAACTACTCTTCGAAGGTCTCAGTCCAAATTGAGATATCTCGAGGTTCATTTATGGAGGTCCTAACTTAAGTCAGGATATCTCCTTATCGTAGATGCTTTGCTGATTGATATTTCAGAGGTCTTAGCCTAAGCCGAGATACCTCCGAGGGATCGGTCCATTGATCCAGTCATTGGATTTTAGTTTGGCGTCTGGATATCCCATAGTCTTCATTGCCATCAGGGATTCATCTAGCTGATGTCCAAGGTCTAGATGAGTCTGAGGAAGCTTGAAGGATCGTACACCAAAGGATCACGTCCCTTAGGATTTTGTGAGGTATTAATGTTATTATCTCCCAATAATGATGCATTGTCAGGATGGATGGTTAGGAGTTTGACCTAAAGGGCGTGCCCTCGAGGCTACTCCCATGGTGACACCCCATCGCACAGTCAGTGGGTAGTTGAAGGTACCCAAGCCTGGCGCTTCTATAAATGGAGCCCCTCGATCATTTGGGATTGGTGTTGACCCAATATTTTTGATAATACGGTGGCACTGTCTTGCCTGTCATCCAAAAATGATTGGTATCTTCCTCTGAGTGGGGGAATCTCCACTATCGCTCGATCAGCCATCGAGTGCCTCGGAAGAGCACATTGGCAAGAGGTTCTATTTGGCATGGGAGGTATTAAAAAAGTCTACTGCTCCGATGAGAGAGTCGGACTGACGATCATTGGAGGTTGCTTCAGCATTGTTCTCCATAAAAAGGTCTTAGACCTTTCTATGGGGCCGCTCCTCTTTTTATGATTTGGTGGCCTCCCATCTATCCTCAGTGCAATATCCTAGAGGTGGATGAGTTTTTGAGAGGGCCCTTTCTACACCATCATCGATATCCTTTTCCGTGGCCATTGGTCATTATCAGGGTTATCGCACATCTTGTCGAGGGTTAGTTGGTCCGAGGGTATCATAGAAGCTCCGATCTTGTAGCTTTTTCTTGTCATAGCCTCTGTATGGATGAGGTTACTTTGTAATGGGCCTTCCCTGAATAAGATATTTCTATGTTTTCCTTTTCCATGTTGTATAATTTTTGGATC